>NC_054879.1:163818-256318 GCF_018320785.1 Cheilinus undulatus | reverse complement strand
ACCATCCATCATCCATCATCCATCATCCATCCATCCATCCATCCATCCATCATCATCATCCCTCCATCCATCCATCCATCCACCATCCATCATCCATCCATCCATCCATCCATCCATCATCATCATCCATCCATCCATCCATCCATCCATCATCATCATCCCTCCATCCCTCCATCCATCCATCCACCATCCATCATCCATCATCCATCCATCCATCCATCCATCATCATCATCCCTCCATCCATCCATCCATCCACCATCCATCATCCATCCCTCCATCCATCCATCCACCATCCATCATCCATCATCCATCCATCCATCCATCCATCCATCATCATCATCCCTCCATCCATCCATCCATCCACCATCCATCATCCATCCATCCATCCATCCATCCATCATCATCCCTCCATCCATCCATCCATCCATCCATCCATCCATTCATCCATCATCCATCATCCCTCCATCCATCCATCCATCCATTCATCCATCATCCATCATCCCTCCATCCATCCATCCATCCATCTATCCATCCCAGACAGGAACTCAGCCTCAGGTGGTCCTCTAGTCCTGTAGACCGGGTTCTCAGACTACCCCATGGTGGTTCTCAGAGACCCTGTTGTAGAGGTGGTTGCAGGTTACGGCCCCGTCTCTGTGGTGTCTCATTATTTTCTGCCCTCTGGTGGTTTCATCATGTTGCGGCTGTTGTTGTCGTTCCCTTGTTGTGTTTTCAGTTTTTAGGAGCGGTGAGCGGAGTGGCGAGCAGCGAGAGTCATTAATGATGAAGGAGAGATGTCTTTGTCACAGCCTCGTCTGTCTCTATTGCAGAAGAAGAAGACGGGGGTCATTTCTAACAGTTGCTGGCTCTGACACTCATCCATTATTCAAACTTCTGCTGCTCAGATTGTTTAACAAAAGACTAGTTTGATGTTGATCCTCCACAGATCCACGGGTTCTTTGACCAACAGAGACACGTTTGGTGTTTTTAAGACTCTGACCTCATTAATTCCTCTCTGATGGAGTTGGACTGGACCAGAATGCACCAGAACATGGAGGCTGGTCTCTGGTCTGGGTCTCATAGGGATACTGATGGAGTCTTCAGTTTATTTCTATTTCTGCAGAGATTATGGACCCAAGGTTGTAATTCCATTAGAAATGATGGGGGCAGTATGGAGCAGTGGAGCTAACCATTCAGAGAGATGAAGAGGAGGAGGACTCAGGAGAACCTGTGAACCTCCGCAGTCAGTTAGTATCAACCACAGACCTGAGGCCATCTCACCTGAGCACAGAGACATACGATAAGGAACAGCTGGGTGGAGTCAGAGGACACCAGAGAAGAAGAATGTTACCTGTCAAATGTTCCTGGTACAGTTATCATGATCCTGGCCAGGTTTCCCTGTAAACAAAGAAAATAGTTCAATAATTCACACAAGCATCAATAATACACTCTAAAGTCACTGTACCTGTAAAATAAAAACAGAATCAGAGCTGCAGTAAAAACAAGATATTTATCACAACTTCATAGTTTTAAATCATGTTAAAGCTTTTCAAACAGGAGCTGTAACCGCTATAAAACCGTTTGTCTGGAAATAAAGATAGCTTCAACCCATACATTCACTATGAACCACAGACCTAAGCCGGGTGTACACTGTGACATTTTCCTGCGATTCAGCCATGAGCTTATAGTCACGACTCTCTCTGAAGCCGGGCTGACTTTCAGTCGGACTGGGCGTCGTTCGTCGTGCTGTGTACAGGTGGGTACACGTCCGACCACGGCCTGACTACGACCTGACAACCTGCCCCCGACTGGTCGAGAGGATTTCTGGCATGTTTGATGTTTTGGTCGTACGGCTCCAGACACTGGAGGTCAGACAACGTCCTAAATTACCGTGACAACGGCTGGAATGACTTTCTGATGCCCCCTGCTATAATAAAGGAAATAAACGAGCGGGAATATTCCTACCTGCTGACCTGCAGCTGTTTGTGTGTGTGAGACAGAGAGATGGGGGAGAATATGACTGGAGACACTTCACCCTCAGACCCTGAGACTTCTTAAAAAGGAAACCTGGCGGGTTTCTGTCACAGTCTGTCCTCACTTCAGTCGCACAGTGTGAGATGACATTCTGCCACGACTGTCGTATAGTCAGCTCAAAATCGTACAGTGTCCACGCAGCTTAAGTTAAAAGAAAGCCAAGCATTCTCAAACGTGACATAAAGTGGACTCTAAGGGCCGGTCTGAAATCTACATCTAACTACTGTAGCGTCATTTAAAGTGGGGGTTTTCTGCCTTTTTTCAAGGCTTTCCACCATCTCTCTGATACCCAGCTTCACATGGTTTGCAGCTCAAAAACTCCTCCTGTTTCTCACACTGGCGTCCTGAAAAACCCTTATTTTAACCTCCGTTTTCATTTTTGCTGCTGTCTCTTTAATGCTGTCTCTTGAACCAGTCCAACTGAGTAAAATATGTCAAATTTTGATATCTGTCCGTACGTGTTAGACCCGGAGTCTGACCCTGATAGTTTGGAGAGAGAGGGGGAAGAAAAGCAGCAGCAGTGAAGGACAGAGCAGGACGTATCTGTTTGCTAAGTCTTTAATTACTGTGTTACTAAATGGCTAAAAGGCCGTGTGGCGGCGGTCTGTTCCGCTTTGCCAGCAGCACGGACGAACCAGTCAGAAGATCCTATTGCGATGACCTCATTGTGATGACATAAAAAACTGATAAAATATGAAATATAAAAGATTCTAAAATAATTTATTCCCCTTTTCTAAAAAAAAAAAAAAAATCACGGTAGCATTTTAATTCAGTGCAACAAATGGGTAAAATCCTTCAGATTGAACAAAGATAGGTAAAATACAAGATGATGCAGGACTATATATTTTTTAAATAGCTTAATTCTCCATTGTTAAATTTGATATTAACTTAAAATTACATAATAAGTTATACATATATAATACACACATATGTATAGACTATATGCTCTTCATATTCAGTATTTAGCTCAGTCTGTGTCAAATTCTGTGAAATTGATACTAAATTGTTGTGAATAAACTGAGAAATCCCACACTTGACCATTTAATAACTATTTTGTATTCTCTAGTTGGACGTATTTTGTGATGTATTGTTATATACAGTTTTCTTGCAATATATCGATTATCACAGTATCATGATAATATCGGTATCGTGGACCATGTATCGCGTATCGTATCGTATTGTGAGGTACCCTGTGATTCCCACCCCTAATGGACACCCAACATTTTATGTTTTAAAAACTGGAAAAGTATAATACCCCCTCTTTAAGTGACTGGGGTCCACGGACGCACCGGCGTGTCACAAATCACATGACTGATTCAAACCGGCTAGCAGAGAGACCCAGCGTCGCTGAGGCTCCGTTTCAACCTGTGTCGACAGTGCGGGCTTCAAGCTATATACCAGTTTTTAAATTGCGTTGATGGGCCAAATAAAACCAGAGTTATGGTA
Source organism: Cheilinus undulatus (assembly GCF_018320785.1). Lineage (NCBI taxonomy): Eukaryota > Metazoa > Chordata > Actinopteri > Labriformes > Labridae > Cheilinus > Cheilinus undulatus. Next base: position 252,840 of record NC_054879.1, on the reverse strand, counting down.
AATCATTTACTCCTGTTTTTGCAGAGTATTGTTGGTGTGTTTGATGCACGTTTGCTGCAGGTTGACGAGGCTGACACGGTAAAAACGGCTGAAGTGCCGTTTGCCGAAAGTGCTTGCAGGCAAACAAAACATGAAAGTCACTCTCCTATTGGTGGAAAATCAACCAATCACCGTCGATCTTGTCTCTGTTTCTAAGGGAAATGTAAATGAGCGTCATAGAAGTGACAGCCGGCAAAAGAGAGAGAAGTTGAGCGATCTTTGAAAATAGCGTGTTTTGAGTGTGTATACAGTGTTTAGTTTATTCTTTAGTCGTTTTATTTTTGTTTCAAAATGAGGCGGCTTTCGAATGTGGAGCAGGCGGTTCAGCTCTTCTTTGAGCAGGAAGAAGGCCGGGTGAACAGCGGAGTCAGAGGCGGAGTCAGAGGCGGAGTCAGAGAGAGACAGTGAGGGCTTTGATAATGAAGTTGTAAATAGTTGTGTATAACTTTGTTTTGTGCTAAATTTTCACACAGTTTTTTGAAATGTACGCTTTATATTTGCACTCTAAGTTATAAAATTAGTTCGTTAAACATGTCTGTGGTTTTCTGAATTAAAAAAAACAACTTTTTTCTTACTCAAATTTTAGTTTGTCGTGTGGTTTTAGGTCCAATGTGTCAATACAGTGTGTCAGAATTAAAAAATCACTGCAAGTTGACAAAATTGAGGTTGTGCTGAAAAAAATGACACCAAGCGTGGCAAGGTAAAGAGTTTTTAAGGTGAAATATAAAGGTAAAATCAAAAGAAGTCAAAAACAGCCAATTATACCCAGGATTCCTGAGCGTTGAGCTCCACCAGCCACAGATTCAACCATTCTAATGGACATTTGTCACTATAGTGAGGAAAATTCTCAGCTACAGTAGATCTGCTGTTGTCTTTTCCACATATTTGATACAGAAAATCTGAGCCTGTGAATAAATCTACTGTGACTGTCCATAGTTATGAGTAAGATCCACCACAAAGGAACTGAGTCCAGATATTTGGATCCGACTCACACACAGTCCTTGGAGTCCATGGAGGGGGGATACGTGAGAACTGACTGGGCTGTTCCACCTTTATTGGCTGATGAGGTCTGAAGTCTTGGTGCCTGCCACAGGTGGGGCTGATTCACGCTAAACATCTGAAATGAACACAAATAAATATAATTTCAGTATATGCTGCTATGCATCATGGAAGCAAACTTCACAGACAGATAAACCCTCACAGCTCTACCTCCAGCAGACAGTCACCTTGTTTAGTTCCAGTGTGATAGAAGCTTGCTCTCATACAGCAGAGTGAAGTTGCTTCAGGAGAAGTCTGCCAGCCACGCTGCAGCGTTTGGATTTGGAGGCAGATTCGCCTGACCCTCGACGCTCAGCATCCCAAGATCTGCTGGGAGCAAATCACCTGAAAAATAATCATGTTCTTTAGAAATATAACCTGATGGATGTGTTTCACACATCCGCTTTAGCAGCATCCACGCCTCTTGTTGCTGCTTGTTTAAGGTACCGCCCCTCGTCTCTGATTGGTCCTGTCACTTCTAACCAGGCCCAGACAGTTCAGGGAGCTTTGAGAGATGGATTTACCAGAGAGAAACAGGGAAACGGGCAAATCGATCTGCTTTGTGAGGTTATCGAAGGTTTGCTGACCTCAGACGTTTAGTCCTGGACAGTCAGGAGGCCTCAGTGTCAGCAGCTGATGACAAAGATGGAGAAAAACATGCTCTGAGCTTTGCTGCTGGGAGGAAGTGAATAATAATCTCAAACATTCAGACTTCATCTGAAGAGCTGAAATAAAACGATGAAATTAGCTTCTCTAGTTTAGAGCATAACTAAACATCCCTTCAGTCTGCCGTGCTCTGAGGAGCCTCAGACTCTGGAGGACAGGTGTGATGATGGGGGACATCCTCCTCTGATGAACTGCAGGTCAGATTTTTCCACCCTGGTTCTTGCCGGATGGTTTAGGCTGGACTGTTTAACCCCTGGTAGGATAGAGAGTCTGCTAGCATGAGAACACGTCCAGCTGAGGTAAGGTCGTACAGATTTTACTCTTTCTATCAGCAGTAATCCTTCTTCTGTGGCTGAACTATCAACAGTTACAACAACAGAACTAGATATGTATTTTTACAAACCAGCTGATTCAGCAGGGCTTAACTTCACTGGCAGTTAAACCGTCTTTGAGTTGATGCTAAATCACAGATGTGATCCTTCAGGAGCATTCAGATAAATACAAACACTAGTCGATGTTTGACCTTAAAATCATCTTAACTTGACCCCTGCTCCATCAGCTGAGTCTCACTGCTTTATGTCCTTCTGGGCACCTGTAGCAAATACAGACAGGAAACAGTTTGGGACTTTATTTCTGCATTTTCAGTAGAGCTGAACAATTTTGGAAAACAATTTACTTGTGATTTTTTCCCCCCAACTTTGCAGTTGTGATATAATACTCCGTTATTCCTTAACTTTCTTTTATTCCTAAACTAGAGCTGAACATTCAAAGTATGGCATACTGATGATTTTGACTGGTACTGATATGAACTGTTGTATTAACAGGTTTTGGTCATTCTCATATTAAATTTGAAAAAAGTCCAAAAATGAAGAAGGTAGGATTTTTTTAGCTGACTCTTCTAAAAAAATGACACTTGAATGACTGCATATGTCATATATAACATCTCTGCTGCAAAAATAATGTTTATTTTAACAGAAATTTCTGCTCAAAGAAATATTACACCTTCTGTGATTTGAAAATTGCAGTAGGTTATTTTGAGATTTCATGTAGTTTTGGATGAATTTCCCAGCCCTAGTTTTCAGTCAGGTGATGTGTAGATATATTAAACATCTAGCTCCTCGTTCATGGACAGGAACCTTCACTGGAAACAGCTCTGCTGTCAGAATCACTGATGAAACATCAGCCCATGTCCACGCTGAGAACAGCGGCTAAAGGGTTAAAAACGGGGCCTGGAGTCTGACGCTGAGACTGACAGGACTGTTTTAATACTAGCCTGATAAATTCATCAGGATAAAACTGGAGTCTGAGAAAGTTCTCTGCTTGTTAGGTCAGACCCAACAATTTTCATCAGAACGTCGAAACAAACCAAAAATCCACAGATTGTAAAAATAGAAGGGTTCAAGTGGAAGTCCACGCAAAGGCTAGCTTAAAAAAAATCAGTGTCACTGTCTCTGAAAAAAAAACACATATGAATATGCAATACATTTACTATATGCTACAGAAAATTAAAACTATTGTCAGTAGAATATTATAACTATAATCAGTAGATTATATTAAAAATATAGTCAGTAGAATATTATAACTATAATCAGTAGAATATATTAAAAATATAGTCAGTAGAATATTATAACTATAATCAGTAGAATATATTAAAAATATAGTCAGTAGAATATTATAACTATAGTCAGGAGAATATTATAACTATAGTCAGTAGAATATTATAACTATAGTAAGTAGAATATGAAAAATATAGTCAGTAGAATATTATAACTATAGTCAGTAGAATATTATAACTATAGTCAGTAGAATATTATAACTATAGTCAGTGGAATATTAAAAATATAGTCAGTAGAATATTATAACTATAGTCAGGAGAATATTATAACTATAGTCAGTAGAATATTATAACTATAGTCAGTGGAATATTAAAAATATAGTCAGTAGAATATTATAACTATAGTCAGGAGAATATTATAACTATAGTCAGTAGAATATTATAACTATAGTCAGGAGAATATTATAACTATAGTCAGTAGAATATTAAAAGTATAGTGAGTAGAATATTATAATTAAAGTGAGTAGAATATTATATCTGTAGTCAATAGAATATTATAACTATAGTCAGGAGAATATTATAACTATAGTCAGGAGAATATTATAACTATAGTCAGGAGAATATTATAACTATAGTCAGTAGAATATTATAACTATAGTCAGGAGAATATTATGACTATAGTCAGGAGAATATTATAACTATAGTCAGGAGAATATTATAACTATAGTCAGGAGAATATTATAACTATAGTCAGGAGAATATTATAACTATAGTCAGGAGAATATTATAACTATAGTCAGGAGAATATTATAACTATAGTCAGGAGAATATTATAACTATAGTCAGGAGAATATTATAACTATAGTCAGGAGAATATTATAACTATAGTCAGGAGAATATTATAACTATAGTCAGTAGAATATTATAACTATAGTCAGTAGAATATTATAACTATAGTCAGTAGAATATTATAACTATAGTCAGGAGAATATTATAACTATAGTCAGTAGAATATTATGACTATAGTCAGTAGAATATTATAACTATAGTCAGTAGAATATTATAACTATAGTCAGTAGAATATGAAAAATATAGTCAGTAGAATATTATAACTATAGTCAGTAGAATATTATAACTATAGTCAGTAGAATATTATAACTATAATCAGTAGGATATATTAAAAATATAGTCAGTAGAATATTATAACTATAGTCAGGAGAATATTATAACTATAGTCAGTAGAATATAATAACTATAGTAAGTAGAATATGAAAAATATAGTCAGTAGAATATTATAACTATAATCAGGAGAATATTATAACTATAATCAGTAGATTATATTAAAAATATAGTCAGTAGAGTATTATAACTATAATCAGGAGAATATTATAACTATAATCAGTAGATTATATTAAAAATATTGTCAGTAGAATATTATAACTATAGTCAGTAGAATATTATAACTATAGTCAGTAGAATATGAAAAATATAGTCAGTAGAATATTATAACTATAGTCAGGAGAATATTATAACTATAGTCAGGAGAATATTATAACTATAGTCAGGAGAATATTATAACTATAGTCAGGAGAATATTATAACTATAGTCAGTAGAATATTATAACTATAGTCAGTAGAATATTATAACTATAGTCAGTAGAATATTATAACTATAGTCAGTAGAATATTATAACTATAGTCAGTGGAATATTAAAAATATAGTCAGTAGAATATTATAACTATAGTCAGGAGAATATTATAACTATAGTCAGTAGAATATTAAAAGTATAGTGAGTAGAATATTATAATTAAAGTGAGTAGAATATTATATCTGTAGTCAATAGAATATTATAACTATAGTCAGTAGAATATTATAACTATAGTCAGTAGAATATTATAACTATAGTCAGTAGAATATTATAACTATAGTCAGTAGAATATTATAACTATAGTCAGTAGAATATGAAAAATATAGTCAGTAGAATATTACAACTATAGTCAGTAGAATATAAAAAAAATATTGTCTGTAGAATATTATAACTATAGTCAGGAGAATATTATAACTATAGTCAGGAGAATATTATAACTATAGTCAGTAGAATATTATAACTATAGTCAGTAGAAAATGAAAAATATAGTCAGTAGAATATTATAACTATAATCAGTAGAATATAATAACTATAATCAGTAGATTATATTAAAAATATAGTCAGTAGAATATTATAACTATAGTCAAGAGAATATTATAACTATAGTCAGGAGAATATTATAACTATAGTCAGTAGAATATTATAACTATAGTCAGTCGAATATTATAACTATAGTCAGTAGAATATTATAACTATAGTCAGTAGAATATTATAACTATAGTCAGTAGAATATTATAACTATAGTCAGTAGAATATGAAAAATATAGTCAGTAGAATATTATAACTATAGTCAGTAGAATATTATAACTATAGTCAGTAGAATATTATAACTATAGTCAGTGGAATATTAAAAATATAGTCAGTAGAATATTATAACTATAGTCAGGAGAATATTATAACTATAGTCAGTAGAATATTAAAAATATATTGAGTAGAATATTATAATTAAAGTGAGTAGATTATTATATCTGTAGTCAATAGAATATTGTAACTATAGTCAGTAGAATATTATAACTATAGTCAGGAGAATATTATAACTATAGTCAGTAGAATATTATAACTATAGTCAGTAGAATATTATAACTATAGTCAGGAGAATATTATAACTATAGTCAGTAGAATATTATAACTATAGTCAGTAGAATATTATAACTATAGTCAGTAGAATATTATAACTATAGTCAGTAGAATATTACAACTATAGTCAGTAGAATATAAAAAAAATATTGTCAGTAGAATATTATAACTATAGTCAGGAGAATATTATAACTATAGTCTGTAGAATATTATAACTATGGTCAGGAGAATATTATAACTATAGTCAGGAGAATATTATAACTATAGTCAGTAGAATATTATAACTATAGTCAGTAGAATATGAAAAATATAGTCAGTAGAATATTATAACTATAATCAGGAGAATATTGTAACTATAATCAGTAGATTATATTAAAAATATAGTCAGGAGAATATTATAACTATAGTCAGGAGAATATTATAACTATAGTCAGTAGAATATGAAAAATATAGTCAGTAGAATATTATAACTATAGTCAGTAGAATATGAAAAATATAGTCAGTAGAATATTATAACTATAGTCAAGAGAATATTATAACTATAGTCAGGAGAATATTATAACTATAGTCAGTAGAATATTATAACTATAGTCAGTCGAATATTATAACTATAGTCAGTAGAATATTATAACTATAGTCAGTAGAATATGAAAAATATAGTCAGTAGAATATTACAACTATAGTCAGTAGAATATAAAAAAAATATTGTCAGTAGAATATTATAACTATAGTCAGGAGAATATTATAACTATAGTCAGGAGAATATTATAACTATAGTCAGTAGAATATTATAACTATAGTCAGTAGAATATGAAAAATATAGTCAGTAGAATATTATAACTATGATCAGAAAAATATAATAACTATAATCACTAGATTATATTAAAAATATAGTCAGTAGAATATTATAACTATAGTCAAGAGAATATTATAACTATAGTCAGGAGAATATTATAACTATAGTCAGTAGAATATTATAACTATAGTCAGTCGAATATTATAACTATAGTCAGTAGAATATTATAACTATAGTCAGTAGATTATATTAAAAATATTGTCAGTAGAATATTATAACTATAGTCAGTAGAATATTATAACTATAGTCAGTAGAATATGAAAAATATAGTCAGTAGAATATTATAACTATAGTCAGGAGAATATTATAACTATAGTCAGTGGAATATTAAAAATATAGTCAGTAGAATATTATAACTATAGTCAGGAGAATATTATAACTATAGTCAGTAGAATATTAAAAATATATTGAGTAGAATATTATAATTAAAGTGAGTAGATTATTATATCTGTAGTCAATAGAATATTGTAACTATAGTCAGTAGAATATTATAACTATAGTCAGGAGAATATTATAACTATAGTCAGTAGAATATTATAACTATAGTCAGTAGAATATTATAACTATAGTCAGGAGAATATTATAACTATAGTCAGTAGAATATTATAACTATAGTCAGTAGAATATTATAACTATAGTCAGTAGAATATTACAACTATAGTCAGTAGAATATAAAAAAAATATTGTCAGTAGAATATTATAACTATAGTCAGGAGAATATTATAACTATAGTCTGTAGAATATTATAACTATGGTCAGGAGAATATTATAACTATAGTCAGGAGAATATTATAACTATAGTCAGTAGAATATTATAACTATAGTCAGTAGAATATGAAAAATATAGTCAGTAGAATATTATAACTATAATCAGGAGAATATTGTAACTATAATCAGTAGATTATATTAAAAATATAGTCAGTAGAATATTATAACTATAGTCAGGAGAATATTATAACTATAGTCAGTAGAGTATTATAACTATAGTCAGTAGAATATTATAACTATAGTCAGTAGAATATGAAAAATATAGTCAGTAGAATATTATAACTATAGTCAGTAGAATATTATAACTATAGTCAGTAGAATATTATAACTATAGTCAGTGGAATATTAAAAATATAGTCAGTAGAATATTATAACTATAGTCAGGAGAATATCATAACTATAGTCAGTAGAATATTAAAGATATAGTGAGTAGAATATTATAATTAAAGTGAGTAGAATATTATATCTGTAGTCAATAGAATATTATAACTATAGTCAGTAGAATATTATAACTATAGTCAGGAGAATATTATAACTATAGTCAGGAGAATATTATAACTATAGTCAGGAGAATATTATAACTATAGTCAGTAGAATATTATAACTGTAGTCAATAGAATAAAAAAAAAATTTGTCAGTAGAATATTATAACTATAGTCAGGAGAATATTATAACTGTAGTCAGTAGAATATTATAACTATAGTAAGTAGAATATGAAAAATATAGTCAGTAGAACATTATAACTATAGTCGGTGGAATATTATGACTATAATCAGTAGAATATTATAACTATAATCAGGAGAATATTATAACTATAATCAGTAGATTATATTAAAAATATAGTCAGTAGAATATTATAACTATAATCAGTAGAATATTATAACTATAATCATTAGATTATATTAAAAATATAGTCAGTAGAATATTATAACTATAGTCAAGAGAATATTATAACTATAGTCAGTAGAATATTATAACTATAGTCAGTAGAACATTATAACTATAGTCAGTGGAATATTAAAAATATAGTCAGTAGAATATTATAACTATAGTCAGTAGAATATGAAAAATATAGTCAGTAGAATATTATAACTATAGTCAGTAGAATATGAAAAATATAGTCAGTAGAATATTATTAATATAGTCAGGAGAATATTATAACTATAGTCAGTAGAATATTATAACTATAGTAAGTAGAATATTAAAAATATAGTCAGTAGAATATTATAACTATAGTCAGTAGAATATTATAACTATAGTCAGTAGAATATGAAAAATATAGTCAGTAGAATATTATAACTATAGTCAGTAGAATATTATAACTATAGTCAGTAGAACATTATAACTATAGTCAGTGGAATATTAAAAATATAGTCAGTAGAATATTATAACTATAGTCAGGAGAATATCATAACTATAGTCAGTAGAATATTAAAAATATAGTGAGTAGAATATTATAATTATAGTGAGTAGAATATTATATCTGTAGTCAATAGAATATTAAAACTATAGTCAGTAGAATATTATAACTATAGTCAGGAGAATATTATAACTATAGTCAGTAGAATATTATAACTACAGTCAGTAGAATATTATAACTATAGTCAGTAGAATATTTTAAATATATTCAGTTAAATATTATAACTATAGTCATTAAAATATTGTAACTACAGTCAGTAGAATATTATAACTATAGTCAGTAGAATATTATAACTATAGTAAGGAGAATATTAAAGATATAGTCAGTAGAATATTATGAGTATAGTCAGTATAATATTATAACTTTAGTCAGTAGAATATTTTAAATATATTCAGTAAAATATTAAAACTATAGTCAGTAGAATATTATAACTATAGTCAGTACAATGTTATAAATATAGTCAGAAGAATATTATAACTATAATCAGGAGAATATTATAACTATAGTCAGTAAAATATTATAACTACAGTCAGTAGAATATTCTAACTATAGTCAGTAGAATATTATAACTATAGTCAGTAGAATATTATAACTATAGTCAGTAGAATATTATAATTATACTGAGTACAATATTATATCTATAGTCAGTAGAATATTCTAACTATAGTCAGTAGAATATTATAACTATAGTGAGTAGAATATTAAAAATATAGTCAGTAGAATATTATTAATATAGTCAGTAGAATATTTTAAATATAGTCGGTAAAATATTATAACATAGTCAGTAGAATATTACAACTATAGTCAGTACAATATTATAAATACAATCAGTAGAATATTATGACGATAGTACAATATTAAAATTATAGTCAGTAGAATGATATAACTATATTCAGTAGAATATTATAAATACAGTCAGTACAATATTATAACTATAGTCAGTACAATGTTATAACTATAGTCAATAGAATATTTTCAATATAGTCAGTAAAATATTATAACTATAGTCGGTACAATATTATAAATACAGTCAGTAGAATATTATAAATATAGTCAGTACAATATTAAAATTATAGTCAGTAGAATAATATAACTATAGTCAGTAGAATATTATAACTATAGTCAGTAGAATATTATAACTATAGTCAGTAGAATATTATAAATACAGTCAGTACAATATTATAACTATAGTCAGTACAATGTTATAACTATAGTCAATAGAATATTTTCAATATAGTCAGTAAAATATTATAACTATAGTCAGTAGAATAATATAACTATAGTCAGTAGAATATTATAAATACAGTCAGTAGAAAATTATGGGTATAGTCTGTAGAATATTATAAAAACAGTCAGTGGACTATTATGGCTATAGTTAGTAGAAAATTATAAAGATAATCAGTAGAATAATATGACTATAGTCAGTAGAATATTATGACTATAGTCAGTAGAATATTATGACTATAGTCAGTAGAATATTATAAATACAGTCAGTAGAATAATATAACTATAGTCAGTAGAATATTATAAATAGTCAGGAGAATATCATAACTATAGTCAGTAGAATATTACGATTATAGTAAGTAGAACATTATGACTATCGTCAGTAGAATATTATAACAGTAGTCAGTAGAATATTATGATTATAGTAAGTAGAACATTAAGACTGTAGTCAGTAGAATATTATTAATATAATCAGTAGACTATTATAACTATAGTCAGTACAATATTACAACTATAGTCAGTAGAATATTTTAAATATACTCAGTAAAATATTATAACTATAGTCAGTAGAATATTATAACTATAGTCAGTAGAATATTACAAATATAGTCAGTAGAATATCATAAATACAGTCAGTAGAATATTATGAGTATAGTCAGTAGAATATTATAAATACAGTCAGTAGAATATTATGAATATTGTCAGTAAAATATCATAAATACAGTCAGTAGAATATTATGAGTATAGTCAGTAGAATATCATAAATACAGTCAGTAGAATATTATGAGTATAGTCAGTAGAATATCATAAATACAATCAGTAGAATATTATGAGTATAGTCAGTAGAATATCATAAATACAGTCAGTAGAATATTATGAGTATAGTCAGTAGAATATCATAAATACAATCAGTAGAATATTATGAGTATAGTCAGTAGAATATCATAAATACAGTCAGTAGAATATTATGAGTATAGTTAGTAGAATATCATAAATACAGTCAGTAGACTATTATGGCTATAGTCAGTAGAATATTATAAATATAGTCAGTAGAATATTATGACTATAGTCAGTAGAATATTATAAATATAGTCAGTAGAATTTTATAAAAACAGTAGAATATTATAACAAAAGTCAGTAGAATATTATGACTGTACTAAGTAGAATATTACGATTATAGTAAGTAGGACATTATGACTATAGTCAGTAGAACATTATGACTATAGTCAGTAGAATATTATTAATATAATCAGTAGAATATTATAAATATAGTCAGTAGAATATTATAAATATAGTCAGTAGAATTTTATAAAAATAGTAGAATATTATAAGAATAGTCAGTAGAATATTATGACTGTAGTCAGTAGAATATTATGACTTTAGTCAGTAGAATATTATGACGATAGTCAGTACAATATTAAAATTATAGTCAGTAGAATATTATGAGTATAGTCAGTAGAATATTATAAATACAGTCAGTAGACTATTATGGCTATAGTTTGTAGAATATTATAAATATAGTCAGTAGAATATTATGACTGTCGTAAGTAAAATATTATTACTATAGTCAGTAGAATATTATGACCATAGTCAGTAGAATATTATTAATATAGTCAGTAGAAAATTATAAACACAGTCAGTAGAATTTCATGACTGTTGTCAGTAGAATATTATAAATATAGTCAATAGAATATTATAACTACAGTCAGTAGAATATTACAACTATAGTCAGTAGAATATTATGACTATAATCAGTAGAATATTATAAATATAGTCAGTAGAATAATATAACTATATTCAGTAGAATATTATAACTATAGTCAGTAGAATATTATGACTATAATCAGTAGAATATTATAAATATAGTCAATAGAATATTATAACTACAGTCAGTAGAATATTATAAATACAGTCAGTAGAATATTATGACTATAATCAGTAGAATATTATGTCTGTACTAAGTAGAATATTATGACTATAGTCAGTAGAATATTATGACTATATTCAGTAGAATATTGTAGCTGAACTGTGCGTCTGAATGTCTTCTTCTCTGGCAGGGATGGTTCCTGGTCACCACTACTGCCTCCTACTGGTTCTTGAAGTACTGCAGCTCCTTCCGAGCTAAACTAAATGCTTTCTGTCAGTCAAACACATGAATGTGGTTTACCAGGTGACAGATTTACTGACATGAATAAAATATAAATTTTATTGTAAATCTTCAGAGGAGTCTGCTGCTGCCTGGATCATCTACAGAAGCATCAGGATGGTGACGGCTGTTTTCTGACTTTAGGAGCCATCAGCATCAATAAAACTCTGAACAACTACAGGAAACACGACGCTGGGAATCTCAGCTTCTTCTCAGAAAATCACTTCATATATAAATAAATGAATACAGGCTGGAATAGAGATGGTCTCTGTGTGAGTGTCTGCTAAAGCTAGGACTGAACTGACCCCGGTCTGCAGCATCTGCAGCTCCTCGCCCCCTTTACTGCTGACAGAGAGAGGTAGAGGACAGACAGGATCGGGATCAGGATCAGTCTTTAATGGTTATTTCTGATGACGAGGGTTTGAAGCTGAATGTCAGAGGCAGGAGCGTGCTCAGTGCGATTGTTTCTGTCTGTAACACATCAGGACCAGTGAGCTTCACTGAGAACATTCACATGTCCTGCTCAGAGTGACCTCTCATGTTGAGTTCTTCAGGTATAAATATGATCAGATTACTAAGTCATCATTAACTCTGGTTAAAGCTCTGATCACATCAGTGTTTGACTGATGATCGATCACACAGAAGGATTTTAATTTCTGGTCCATTTCAGTGGAAGAGTCAGAGATGAGAGGGGAAACAGAGACTAGAGACGTGTGTGAGAACTAGAGCTACGGATGGACTCAGGTAACACGCCTGTCTAATCTCAGGTGTTTCTCATGACCACGTCAACAGCCTTCATGAACAGGAACAGATGTCATGTCTGAAACGTCCCTCTGTCTTCTCTCTGCTGTGCTGGGGTCAGTGTGTGTCCCTTATAGGCCACCGTACTGTGCCTCAGTGTGATTAGATGTTAATATTCACCCTTTCTTTTCTAATCTGTGCCCTCAGTGAACGCCGTGTGATCGTGAGTCCAAAAATTAAATCCATTATGTGTTTAATCACTTTCTGATCTGAGCGTGCTCAGTTTAATCATGGCGCCCAGCTCCAGGACAAATTAAGGGCGAGTTTTCGTGCTAATTTAAGCGTTAATCCGGGTGTTGATTGACAGTGTTGTCAGCCCTCAGAATAACTGTCCGTGCTGGCTGGATTATTCCAGATTATCTTGTAATTCCTCTTTAATCTGCTGCTTGAAGATTGGACAGTCTCACTCTGAGATGAAGTGTGAAAGCGTCTGATGAAGTTTCTGATCATCTCAGATTAACTGAGCACAATCAGAGGAGAGGAGCAGGTGTCAAAGCCAGGACAGAGAGCTCCAACTCTCATCTCCTTCTCTGGTGTTAACTCAAGCCTGGCGTCTTATTCTGAAATCTAATAACCAGGACAGCTGACAGGAAGTGAGAAAATTAATGAGACATCCGTGAAGAAGGACAGAACTGTGGACCAATCACAGAGCAGTTAGAGGGACGGATCAGAGCGGCTCTACACAGAGAGGAAAGGACCAGAAACAGTATAGACTACCTCAGCCAGACCACCACAGCCAGACCACCTCGCCCAGACCACCGCAGTAAGACCAGTACAACCAGACCACCACAGTCAGACTGGTACAGCCAGACCACCTCACCCAGACCACCACAGCCAGACCACCACAGCCAGACCACCTCACCCAGACCACCACAGTCAGACTGGTACAGCCAGACCACCTCACCCAGACCATCACAGCCAGACCACCACAGCCAGACCACCTCACCCAGACCACCACAGTCAGAATGGTACAGACAGACCACCTCACCCAGACAACCACAGCCAGACCAGGACAGCCAGACCACCTCACCCAGACCACCACCGTCAGAATGGTATAGACAGACCACCTCACCCAGACCACCACAGCCAGACCAGGACAACCAGACCACCATAGTCAGACCTCCTGAGGTATGGGACCTCCTCAGGTATCAGACCTCCTCACGTATCAGACCTCCTCAGGTAACAGACCTCCTCAGGTATCAGACCTCCTCAGGTATCAGACCTCCCCAGGTATCAGACCTCCTCAGGTATCAGACCTCCTCAGGTATCAGACCTCCTCTGTCAGACCTCCTCAGATATCAGACCTCCTCAGGTATCAGACCTCCTCTGTCAGACCTCCTCTGTCAGACCTCCTCAGGTATCAGACCTCCTCAGGTATCAGACCTCCTCAGGTATCAGACCTTCTCAGATATCAGACCTCCTCTGTCAGACCTCCTCATTCAGACCTCCTCAGGTATCAGACCTTCTCAGGTATCAGACCTCTTCTGTCAGACCTCCTCTGTCAGACCTCCTCAGGTATCAGACCTCCTCTGTCAGACCTCCCCAGGTATCAGACCTCCTCAGGTATCAGACCTCCTCAGGTATCAGACCTCCTCTGTCAGACCTCCTCAGATATCAGACCTCCTCAGGTATCAGACCTCCTCTGTCAGACCTCCTCTGTCAGACCTCCTCAGGTATCAGACCTCCTCAGGTATCAGACCTCCTCAGGTATCAGACCTCCTCATTCAGACCTCCTCAGGGATCAGACCTTCTCAGGTATCAGACCTCCTCTGTCAGACCTCCTCTGTCAGACCTCCTCAGGTATCAGACCTCCTCTGTCAGACCTCCTCAGGTATCAGACCTCCTCAGATATCAGACCTCCTCTGTCAGACCTCCTCATTCAGACCTCCTCAGGTATCAGACCTTCTCAGGTATCAGACCTCTTCTGTCAGACCTCCTCTGTCAGACCTCCTCAGGTATCAGACCTCCTCTGTCAGACCTCCCCAGGTATCAGACCTCCTCAGGTATCAGACCTCCTCTGTCAGACCTCCTCAGGTATCAGACCTCCTCTGTCAGACCTCCTCAGGTATCAGACCTTCTCAGGTATCAGACCTCCTCTGTCAGACCTCCTCTGTCAGACCTCCTCAGGTATCAGACCTCCTCAGGTATCAGACCTCCTTAGTCAGACCTCCTCATTCAGACCTCCTCAGGTATCAGACCTTCTCAGGTATCAGACCTCCTCTGTCAGACCTCCTCTGTCAGACCTCCTCTGTCAGACCTCCTCAGGTATCAGACCTCCTCAGGTATCAGACCTCCTCAGGTATCAGACCTTCTCAGATATCAGACCTCCTCTGTCAGACCTCCTCTGTCAGACCTTCTCAGGTATCAGACCTCCTCAGGTATCAGACCTCCTCAGGTATCAGACCTTCTCAGGTATCAGACCTCATCTGTCAGACCTCCTCTGTCAGACCTCCTCAGGTATCAGACCTCCTCAGGTATCAGACCTCCTCTGTCAGACCTCCTCAGGTATCAGACCTCCTCAGGTATCAGACCTCCTCTGTCAGACCTCCTCATTCAGACCTCCTCAGGTATCAGACCTTCTCAGGTATCAGACCTCCTCTGTCAGACCTCCTCATTCAGACCTCCTCAGGTATCAGACCTCCTCAGGTATCAGACCTCCTCAGGTATCAGACCTCCCCAGGTATCAGACCTCCTCAGGTATCAGACCTCCTCTGTCAGACCTCCTCTGTCAGACCTCCTCAGGTATCAGACCTCCTCTGTCAGACCTCCTCTGTCAGACCTCCTCAGGTATCAGACCTCCTCAGGTATCAGACCTCCACAGGTATCAGACCTTCTCAGATATCAGACCTCCTCTGTCAGACCTCCTCTGTCAGACCTTCTCAGGTATCAGACCTCCTCTGTCAGACCTCCTCTGTCAGACCTCCTCAGGTATCAGACCTCCTCAGGTATCAGACCTCCACAGGTATCAGACCTTCTCAGATATCAGACCTCCTCTGTCAGACCTCCTCTGTCAGACCTTCTCAGGTATCAGACCTCCTCAGGTATCTGACCTCCTCAGGTATCAGACCTTCTCAGGTATCAGACCTCCTCTGTCAGACCTCCTCTGTCAGACCTCCTCAGATATCAGACCTCCTCAGGTATCAGACCTCCTCTGTCAGACCTCCTCTGTCAGACCTCCTCAGGTATCAGACCTCCTCAGGTATCAGACCTCCTCAGGTATCAGACCTCCTCATTCAGACCTCCTCAGGGATCAGACCTTCTCAGGTATCAGACCTCCTCTGTCAGACCTCCTCTGTCAGACCTCCTCAGGTATCAGACCTCCTCTGTCAGACCTCCTCAGGTATCAGACCTCCTCAGATATCAGACCTCCTCTGTCAGACCTCCTCATTCAGACCTCCTCAGGTATCAGACCTTCTCAGGTATCAGACCTCTTCTGTCAGACCTCCTCATTCAGACCTCCTCAGGTATCAGACCTCCTCTGTCAGACCTCCTCAGGTATCAGACCTCCTCAGGTATCAGACCTCCTCTGTCAGACCTCCTCAGGTATCAGACCTCCTCTGTCAGACCTCCTCAGGTATCAGACCTCCTCAGGTATCAGACCTCCTCTGTCAGACCTCCTCTGTCAGACCTCCTCAGGTATCAGACCTCCTCAGGTATCAGACCTCATTAGTCAGACCTCCTCATTCAGACCTCCTCAGGTATCAGACCTTCTCAGGTATCAGACCTCCTCTGTCAGACCTCCTCTGTCAGACCTCCTGTCAGACCTCCTCAGGTATCAGACCTCCTCAGGTCTCAGACCTCCTCAGGTATCAGACCTTCTCAGGTATCAGAACTCCTCTGTCAGACCTCCTCTGTCAGACCTCCTCAGGTATCAGACCTCCTCAGGTATCAGACCTCCTCAGGTATCAGACCTCCTCAGAAATCACACCTCATCAGGCCGACCTCCTCTGTCAGACCTGCTCAGGTATCAGACCTCCTCAGGTATCAGACCTCCTCTGTCAGACCTCCTCAGGTATCAGACCTCCTCAGGTATCAGACCTCCTCTGTCAGACCTCCTCATTCAGACCTCCTCAGGTATCAGACCTTCTCAGGTATCAGACCTCCTCTGTCAGACCTCCTCATTCAGACCTCCTCAGGTATCAGACCTCCTCAGGTATCAGACCTCCTCAGGTATCAGACCTCCCCAGGTATCAGACCTCCTCAGGTATCAGACCTCCTCTGTCAGACCTCCTCTGTCAGACCTCCTCAGGTATCAGACCTCCTCTGTCAGACCTCCTCTGTCAGACCTCCTCAGGTATCAGACCTCCTCAGGTATCAGACCTCCACAGGTATCAGACCTTCTCAGATATCAGACCTCCTCTGTCAGACCTCCTCTGTCAGACCTTCTCAGGTATCAGACCTCCTCAGGTATCTGACCTCCTCAGGTATCAGACCTTCTCAGGTATCAGACCTCCTCTGTCAGACCTCCTCTGTCAGACCTCCTCAGGTATCAGACCTCCTCAGGTATCAGACCTCCTCTGTCAGACCTCCTCATGTATCAGACCTCCTCAGGTATCAGACCTCCTCTGTCAGACCTCCTCAGGTATCAGACCTCCTCACGTATCAGACCTCCTCAGGTATCAGACCTCCTCAGGTATCAGACCTCCTCAGGTATCAGACCTCCTCAGGTAACAGACCTCCTCAGGTATCAGACCTCCTCAGGTATCAGACCTCCTCTGTCAGACCTCCTCATTCAGACCTCCTCAGGTATCAGACCTCCTCAGGTATCAGACCTCCTCAGGTATCAGACCTCCTCTGTCAGACCTCCTCAGGTATCAGACCTCCTCAGGTATCAGACCTCCTCTGTCAGACCTCCTCAGGTATCAGACCTCCTCTGTCAGACCTCCTCATTCAGACCTCCTCAGGTATCAGACCTTCTCAGGTATCAGACCTCCTCTGTCAGACCTCCTCATTCAGACCTCCTCAGGTATCAGACCTCCTCAGGTATCAGACCTCCTCAGGTATCAGACCTCCCCAGGTATCAGACCTCCTCAGGTATCAGACCTCCTCTGTCAGACCTCCTCTGTCAGACCTCCTCAGGTATCAGACCTCCTCTGTCAGACCTCCTCTGTCAGACCTCCTCAGGTATCAGACCTCCTCAGGTATCAGACCTCCACAGGTATCAGACCTTCTCAGATATCAGACCTCCTCTGTCAGACCTCCTCAGGTATCAGACCTCCTCAGGTATCAGACCTCCTCAGGTATCTGACCTCCTCAGGTATCAGACCTTCTCAGGTATCAGACCTCCTCTGTCAGACCTCCTCTGTCAGACCTCCTCAGGTATCAGACCTCCTCAGGTATCAGACCTCCTCTGTCAGACCTCCTCATGTATCAGACCTCCTCAGGTATCAGACCTCCTCTGTCAGACCTCCTCAGGTATCAGACCTCCTCAGGTATCAGACCTCCTCAGGTATCAGACCTCCTCAGGTAACAGACCTCCTCAGGTATCAGACCTCCTCAGGTATCAGACCTCCTCTGTCAGACCTCCTCATTCAGACCTCCTCAGGTATCAGACCTCCTCAGGTATCAGACCTCCTCAGGTATCAGACCTCCTCAGGTATCAGACCTTCTCTGTCAGACCTCCTCAGGTATCAGACCTCCTCAGGTATCAGACCTCCTCTGTCAGACCTCCTCAGGTATCAGACCTCCTCTGTCAGACCTCCTCAGGTATCAGACCTCCTCAGGTATCAGACCTCTTCCGGTATCAGACCTCCTCTGTCAGACCTCCTCAGGTATCAGACCTCCTCAGGTACCAGACCTCCTCTGTCAGACCTCCTCTGTCAGACCTCCTCAGGTATCAGACCTCCTCTGTCAGACCTCCTCAGGTATCAGACCTCCTCACTCAGACCTCCTCAGGTATCAGACCTCCTCAGGTATCAGACCTCCTCTGTCAGACCTCCTCAGGTAACAGACCTCCTCAGGTATCAGACCTCCTCAGGTATCAGACCTCCTCAGGTATCAGACCTCCTATGTCAGACCTCCTCAGGTATCAGACCTCCTCAGGTATCAGACCTCCTCAGGTATCAGACCTCCTCACGTATCAGTCCTCCTCAGGTATCAGACCTCCTCTGTCAGACCTCCTCAGGTATCAGACCTCCTCAGGTATCAGACCTCCTCAGGTATCAGACCTCCTCTGTCAGACCTCCTCAGGTATCAGACCTCCTCTGTCAGACCTTCTCAGGTATCAGACCTCCTCAGGTATCTGACCTCCTCAGGTATCAGACCTCCTCAGTTATCAGACCTCCTCTGTCAGACCTCCTCTGTCAGACCTCCTCAGGTATCAGACCTCCTCTGTCAGACCTCCTCAGGTATCAGACCTCCTCAGGTATCAGACCTCCTCAGGTATCAGACCTCCTCAGGTATCAGACCTCCTCTGTCAGACCTCCTCTGTCAGACCTCCTCAGGTATCAGACCTCCTCAGGTATCAGACCTCCTCATTCAGACCTCCTCAGTAAGACCTCCTCAGGTATCAGACCTCCTCATTCAGACCTCCTCAGTAAGACCTCCTCAGGTATCAGACCTCCTCTGTCAGACCTCCTCAGGTATCAGACCTCCTCAGGTATCTGACCTCCTCAGGTATCAGACCTCCTCAGTTATCAGACCTCCTCTGTCAGACCTCCTCTGTCAGACCTCCTCAGGTATCAGACCTCCTCTGTCAGACCTCCTCAGGTATCAGACCTCCTCAGGTATCAGACCTCCTCAGGTATCAGACCTCCTCAGGTATCAGACCTCCTCTGTCAGACCTCCTCTGTCAGACCTCCTCAGGTATCAGACCTCCTCAGGTATCAGACCTCCTCATTCAGACCTCCTCAGTAAGACCTCCTCAGGTATCAGACCTCCTCATTCAGACCTCCTCAGTAAGACCTCCTCAGGTATCAGACCTCCTCTGTCAGACCTCCTCAGGTATCAGACCTCCTCAGGTATCAGACCTCCTCAGGTATCAGACCTAGATGTCGATGTTGGTGGGTCCATGTTGGCCTCAGTCAAAGGATGGACTCTATTTTCCACAGAGAGCAGAAGCTCATGTCAGCATGGATTACCCATAGTTCTCTGCCCCCATGGTCGCCCCGTTCTCCAGTCCAAACAGGTCCTGAAGGTTCTTCTCCTGTCAGTGACTGAATAAAATGTGATAAAGCCATCATGGTCCTGACAGTCTGTTTCCATGAAGGTTTCATCCTGATCCATTTTCTCCTTCACAGAGGGTGATGTTAGTTTAATGTTTTTATCTGGAGCTAGTCAGTCTGAAAATTAATTCTCTTCATTTCTGACTCAGACTTTCAGACACAGATTCACTCGTCCAGGGTGAGGAGAGAGAGAGAGAGAGAACAGGCTCTTTTGTTTCATATGTTTATCTAAAGATGTTCCTTTATTCTGTAGGACAGCTGTAGAGAGACAGGCAACATGGAGAGAGGGAGGGAGGGGACCAAGACTGGGACCAGATCCTAGGACCAGATCCTGGAACCAGATCCTAGGACAGCATAGTGATCGCTGCCTCTGTTTATCTACTGTCCATCAACAGGACCAATGGTGAGGACTACAGCCTCTGTGAACAATAGAAACAACATTAATAATACTGAGGATAACAATTATAATACGCTCTATTTGTACAGCACAGGGGTGCCCAAATTACGGCCCACGGGCCACTTCTGGCCAGCAAAACATTTGGGGAAAAAGATATTTTTAAAAAATATTTTCAGTTTTTAAAAATGGAAGTATTTAAAAAACAAACTTACACACATTTATGATGAAGTGTCTGTGATAATGAGGAGGAGCTTAATGTGATGTAATAACTGAGTTAAATATGACATGTAGAGGTCGCTCTAGAGCCGGAGCATCTAACCAGGACACACAGCAGAGCAGCTGCAGCCTCAGCAAACACACCTGAGGGGAGGCCCTGCCCCATCCTTCTCTGGAACCAGGGGTCCAATAGGAGGGTTTTAGGAAAAGAGTAGGGTTAGGGTACAGAATATAAAAATAATAAGTTATTATTAATATTATAAATATCAGTAGCAAGCATGGTTTGAGATGTAGTGTGCAAAAATGAAGAATATTAACCATGGTGCCCCCCCCCCCCCAATCATTCTGAGTGAAGACCAGCTCTGATTGATCTGATGTCAGACTGAAGCTCTAAACCATGACGATCAATCAAATATAATTGATAATTTTATTGATTAGGCTGACATTAATTCATCTGGAGGTCTGGCAGCATCACAACTGATGTTTATTCAACAGCGTTTTATTTAAAAAATAATGTTCATTAATACACTTTATTATTTTACCAAAAATATTTATAAATACTATTTAATATTTCAAAAAACTGTCTATAAATGGTCTTTATTATTTAAATAATATTGTTTATAAACTCTTTCTTATTTAAATAATAATGTTCATAAATACACTTCATTAAAAAAATTTTTTATTAAAAACTCTTTATTATTTAGATAGAAATATATAGAAATAGTCTTTATTATTTCAACAAAAGTTTTATTAATTTTCTTAATTATTACAAAAATGATCAAAAATACTATTTAATATTACAAAAAAAATTGTCCATAAATGCTCTTTATTATTTAAATAATAATGTTCATAAACACTGCAGGATTTTTTAAAAAGTGTTGATAAATATTCTTTATTATTTTAATAAAAATGTTACTAAATAATCTTTATTATTTAAATAATAATATTCATAAGTACTCCGTAGAAATAAAATATTTTTTTATAAAACCTCTTTATTATTTGAATAAGAATATTTAGAAAAATTCTTGATTATTTAAAAAAAAAGAGTTTTACTAATTTTTTGAATTAAGTAAAAAAAAGGTTGATGGATAATCGCAATTATTCAATAAAAGTAATACAATATTTTGAAAGTACACTTGATTATTTTAAATAAAATGTTTTTAAATACTTCTAATTATGACACAAAAAAATACAACTTATGATTCAAAATAAAATGTTTAAAAATATTCTTGAATAATTTCATGAAATGTTTATGATATTTAAATGATAATGTTTATGAAAACTTTTAAACATCACAAGACTGAAGAACGTCAATGAGGAACATCACTGAGAAATATCATTGAGGAACATCAGTGAGAAACATCAGTGAGAAACATCAGTGAGGAACATCACTGAGGAACATCAGTGAGGAACATCACTGAGAAACATCACTGAGGAACATCAGTGAGGAACATCAGTGAGAAACATCAGTGAGGAACATCAGTGAGGAACATCACTGAGAAATATCACTGAGGAACATCAGTGAGGAACATCACTGAGAAACATCACTGAGGAACATCAGTGAGGAACATCACTGAGAAACATCAGTGAGAAACATCAGTGAGGAACATCACTGAGAAATATCATTGAGGAACATCACTGAGAAACATCAGTGAGGAACATCACTGAGAAATATCACTGAGGAACATCAGTGAGGAACATCACTGAGAAACATCACTGAGGAACATCAGTGAGGAACATCACTGAGAAACATCACTGAGGAACATCAGTGAGGAACATCACTGAGAAACATCACTGAGGAACATCAGTGAGGAACATCAGTGAGAAACATCAGTGAGGAACATCACTGAGAAATATCATTGAGGAACATCAGTGAGAAACATCAGTGAGGAACATCACTGAGAAACATCAGTGAGAAATATCATTGAGGAACATCAGTGAGGAACATCAGTGAGGAACATCACTGAGAAATATCATTGAGGAACATCAGTGAGAAACATCAGTGAGGAACATCACTGAGAAATATCATTGAGGAACATCAGTGAGGAACATCAGTGAGGAACATCAGTGAGTAACATCAGTGAGGAACATCACTGAGAAATATCATTGAGGAACATCAGTGAGGAACATCAGTGAGAAATATCATTGAGGAACATCAGTGAGGAACATCAGTGAGGAACATCACTGAGGAACATCAGTGAGGAACATCACTGAGAAACATCAGTGAGGAACATCACTGAGAAATATCATTGAGGAACATCAGTGAGGAACATCACTGAGAAACATCACTGAGGAACATCAGTGAGGAACATCACTGAGAAACATCAGTGAGGAACATCAGTGAGGAACATCAGTGAGGAACATCACTGAGAAACATCACTGAGGAACATCAGTGAGGAACAT
This sequence comes from Cheilinus undulatus, assembly GCF_018320785.1. Taxonomy (NCBI): domain Eukaryota; kingdom Metazoa; phylum Chordata; class Actinopteri; order Labriformes; family Labridae; genus Cheilinus; species Cheilinus undulatus. The sequence continues at coordinate 229,422 of NC_054879.1, read as the reverse complement.
CACTGAGAAACATCAGTGAGGAACATCACTGAGAAATATCATTGAGGAACATCAGTGAGGAACATCATTGAGGAACATCACTGAGAAACATCAGTGAGGAACATCACTGAGAAACATCAGTGAGAAACATCAGTGAGGAACATCAGTGAGGAACATCACTGAGAAATATCATTGAGGAACATCAGTGAGGAACATCAGTGAGAAATATCATTGAGGAACATCAGTGAGGAACATCAGTGAGGAACATCACTGAGAAATATCATTGAGGAACATCAGTGAGAAACATCAGTGAGGAACATCACTGAGAAACATCAGTGAGAAATATCATTGAGGAACATCAGTGAGGAACATCAGTGAGAAATATCATTGAGGAACATCAGTGAGGAACATCAGTGAGGAACATCACTGAGAAATATCATTGAGGAACATCAGTGAGGAACATCAGTGAGGAACATCATTGAGGAACATCACTGAGAAACATCAGTGAGGAACATCAGTGAGGAACATCACTGAGAAACATCATTGAGGAACATCAGTGAGGAACATCAGTGAGGAACATCAGTGAGAAATATCATTGAGGAACATCAGTGAGGAACATCAGTGAGGAACATCACTGAGAAATATCATTGAGGAACATCAGTGAGGAACATCAGTGAGGAACATCAGTGAGGAACATCATTGAGGAACATCAGTGAGGAACATCATTGAGTAACATCAGTGAGGAACATCATTGAGTAACATCAGTGAGGAACATCATTGAGTAACATCAGTGAGGAACATCAGTGAGGAACATCAGTGAGGAACATCATTGAGCAACATCAGTGAGGAACATCAGTGAGGAACATCATTGAGTAACATCAGTGAGGAACATCAGTGAGGAACATCAGTGAGGAACATCAGTGAGGAACATCATTGAGTAACATCATTGAGTAACATCACTGGGAAATATCATTGAGGAACATCAGTGAGGAACATCAGTGAGCAACATCAGTGAGGAACATCAGTGAGGAACATCATTGAGTAACATCAGTGAGGAACATCAGTGAGGAACATCATTGAGGAACATCAGTGAGGAACATCATTGAGGAACATCAGTGAGGAACATCAGTGAGGAACATCATTGAGGAACATCAGTGAGGAACATCAGTGAGGAACATCATTGAGTAACATCAGTGAGGAACATCACTGAGAAATATCATTGAGGAACATCAGTGAGGAACATCAGTGAGTAACATCAGTGAGGAACATCATTGAGGAACATCAGTGAGGAACATCAGTGAGGAACATCATTGAGTAACATCAGTGAGGAACATCATTGAGGAACATCAGTGAGGAACATCATTGAGGAACATCAGTGAGGAACATCATTGAGGAACATCAGTGAGGAACATCAGTGAGGAACATCAGTGAGGAACATCATTGAGTAACATCAGTGAGGAACATCAGTGAGGAACATCAGTGAGTAACATCAGTGAGGAACATCATTGAGTAACATCAGTGAGGAACATCAGTGAGGAACATCATTGAGTAACATCAGTGAGGAACATCAGTGAGGAACATCATTGAGTAACATCAGTGAGGAACATCAGTGAGGAACATCAGTGAGGAACATCATTGAGTAACATCAGTGAGGAACATCAGTGAGGAACATCATTGAGTAACATCAGTGAGGAACATCAGTGAGGATAATCATTGAGTAACATCATTGAGTAACATCAGTGAGGAACATCAGTGAGGAACATCATTGAGTAACATCATTGAGTAACATCAGTGAGGAACATCAGTGAGGAACATCATTGAGTAACATCAGTGAGGAACATCATTGAGTAACATCAGTGAGGAACATCAGTGAGGAACATCATTGAGTAACATCAGTGAGGAACATCAGTGAGGAACATCATTGAGTAACATCAGTGAGGAACATCAGTGAGGAACATCAGTGAGGAACATCAGTGAGGAACATCAGTGAGGAACATCAGTGAGGAACATCATTGAGTAACATCATTGAGTAACATCACTGGGAAATATCATTGAGGAACATCATTGAGGAACATCAGTGAGGAACATCATTGAGGAACATCAGTGAGGAACATCATTGAGGAACATCAGTGAGGAACATCATTGAGGAACATCAGTGAGGAACATCATTGCGGAACATCAGTGAGGAACATCATTGAGGAACATCAGTGAGGAACATCATTGAGTAACATCATTGAGTAACATCACTGGGAAATATCATTGAGGAACATCATTGAGGAACATCAGTGAGGAACATCACTGAGAAACATCAGTGAGAAACATCAGTGAGGAACATCAGTGAGGAACATCACTGAGAAATATCATTGAGGAACATCAGTGAGGAACATCAGTGAGGAACATCACTGAGAAATATCATTGAGGAACATCAGTGAGAAACATCAGTGAGGAACATCACTGAGAAATATCATTGAGGAACATCAGTGAGGAACATCAGTGAGAAATATCATTGAGGAACATCAGTGAGGAACATCAGTGAGGAACATCACTGAGAAATATCATTGAGGAACATCAGTGAGAAACATCAGTGAGGAACATCACTGAGAAATATCATTGAGGAACATCAGTGAGGAACATCAGTGAGGAACATCACTGAGAAATATCATTGAGGAACATCAGTGAGGAACATCAGTGAGGAACATCACTGAGAAATATCATTGAGGAACATCAGTGAGGAACATCAGTGAGGAACATCAGTGAGTAACATCAGTGAGGAACATCAGTGAGGAACATCACTGAGAAATATCATTGAGGAACATCAGTGAGAAACATCAGTGAGGAACATCACTGAGAAATATCATTGAGGAACATCAGTGAGGAACATCAGTGAGAAATATCATTGAGGAACATCAGTGAGGAACATCAGTGAGGAACATCACTGAGAAATATCATTGAGGAACATCAGTGAGGAACATCAGTGAGGAACATCATTGAGGAACATCACTGAGAAACATCAGTGAGGAACATCAGTGAGGAACATCAGTGAGAAATATCATTGAGGAACATCAGTGAGGAACATCAGTGAGGAACATCACTGAGAAATATCATTGAGGAACATCATTGAGGAACATCAGTGAGGAACATCAGTGAGGAACATCAGTTAGGAACATCATTGAGCAACATCAGTGAGGAACATCAGTGAGGAACATCATTGAGTAACATCAGTGAGGAACATCAGTGAGGAACATCAGTGAGGAACATCAGTGAGGAACATCATTGAGTAACATCATTGAGTAACATCACTGGGAAATATCATTGAGGAACATCAGTGAGGAACATCAGTGAGCAACATCAGTGAGGAACATCAGTGAGGAACATCATTGAGTAACATCAGTGAGGAACATCAGTGAGGAACATCATTGAGGAACATCAGTGAGGAACATCATTGAGGAACATCAGTGAGGAACATCAGTGAGGAACATCATTGAGGAACATCAGTGAGGAACATCAGTGAGGAACATCATTGAGTAACATCAGTGAGGAACATCACTGAGAAATATCATTGAGGAACATCAGTGAGGAACATCAGTGAGTAACATCAGTGAGGAACATCATTGAGGAACATCAGTGAGGAACATCAGTGAGGAACATCATTGAGTAACATCAGTGAGGAACATCAGTGAGGAACATCAGTGAGGAACATCAGGACATCAGTGAGGAACATCATTGAGGAACATCAGTGAGGAACATCAGTGAGGAACATCAGTGAGGAACATCATTGAGTAACATCAGTGAGGAACATCAGTGAGGAACATCAGTGAGTAACATCAGTGAGGAACATCATTGAGTAACATCAGTGAGGAACATCAGTGAGGAACATCATTGAGTAACATCAGTGAGGAACATCAGTGAGGAACATCATTGAGTAACATCAGTGAGGAACATCAGTGAGGAACATCAGTGAGGAACATCAGTGAGGAACATCATTGAGTAACATCAGTGAGGAACATCAGTGAGGAACATCATTGAGTAACATCAGTGAGGAACATCAGTGAGGATAATCATTGAGTAACATCATTGAGTAACATCAGTGAGGAACATCAGTGAGGAACATCATTGAGTAACATCATTGAGTAACATCAGTGAGGAACATCAGTGAGGAACATCATTGAGTAACATCAGTGAGGAACATCATTGAGTAACATCAGTGAGGAACATCAGTGAGGAACATCATTGAGTAACATCAGTGAGGAACATCAGTGAGGAACATCATTGAGTAACATCAGTGAGGAACATCAGTGAGGAACATCATTGAGTAACATCAGTGAGGAACATCAGTGAGGAACATCAGTGAGGAACATCATTGAGTAACATCATTGAGTAACATCACTGGGAAATATCATTGAGGAACATCATTGAGGAACATCAGTGAGGAACATCATTGAGGAACATCAGTGAGGAACATCATTGAGGAACATCAGTGAGGAACATCATTGAGGAACATCAGTGAGGAACATCATTGAGGAACATCAGTGAGGAACATCATTGAGTAACATCAGTGAGGAACATCAGTGAGGAACATCAGTGAGGAACATCAGTGAGGAACATCATTGAGTAACATCACTGGGAAATATCATTGAGGAACATCATTGAGGAACATCAGTGAGGAACATCATTGAGGAACATCAGTGAGGAACATCATTGAGGAACATCAGTGAGGAACATCAGTGAGGAACATCATTGAGGAACATCAGTGAGGAACATCATTGAGTAACATCATTGAGTAACATCAGTGAGGAACATCAGTGAGGAACATCATTGAGGAACATCAGTGAGGAACATCAGTGAGGAACATCATTGAGTAACATCAGTGAGGAACATCAGTGAGGAACATCAGTGAGGAACATCAGTGAGGAACATCATTGAGTAACATCAGTGAGGAACATCAGTGAGGAACATCAGTGAGGAACATCAGTGAGGAACATCAGTGAGGAACATCACTGGGAAATATCATTGAGGAACATCAGTGAGGAACATCAGTGAGGAACATCATTGAGTAACATCAGTGAGGAACATCAGTGAGGAACATCATTGAGAAACATCAGTGAGGAACATCAGTGAGGAACATCATTGAGTAACATCAGTGAGGAACATCAGTGAGGAACATCATTGAGAAACATCAGTGAGGAACATCAGTGAGGAACATCATTGAGTAACATCAGTGAGGAACATCATTGAGTAACATCACTGGGAAATATCATTGAGGAACATCATTGAGGAACATCAGTGAGGAACATCATTGAGTAACATCAGTGAGGAACATCATTGAGTAACATCACTGGGAAATATCATTGAGGAACATCATTGAGGAACATCAGTGAGGAACATCATTGAGTAACATCAGTGAGGAACATCATTGAGTAACATCACTGGGAAATATCATTGAGGAACATCATTGAGGAACATCAGTGAGGAACATCATTGAGTAACATCAGTGAGGAACATCATTGAGTAACATCACTGGGAAATATCAGTGAGGAACATCATTGAGTAACATCAGTGAGGAACATCATTGAGTAACATCACTGGGAAATATCATTGAGGAACATCATTGAGGAACATCAGTGAGGAACATCATTGAGGAACATCAGTGAGGAACATCATTGAGGAACATCACTGGGAAATATCATTGAGGAACATCATTGAGAAACATCATTGAGTAACATCACTGGGAAATATCATTGAGGAACATCATTGAGGAACATCAGTGAGGAACATCATTGAGTAACATCAGTGAGGAACATCATTGAGTAACATCACTGGGAAATATCATTGAGGAACATCATTGAGGAACATCAGTGAGGAACATCATTGAGGAACATCAGTGAGGAACATCAGTGAGGAACATCAGTGAGGAACATCATTGAGGAACATCATTGAGGAACATCAGTGAGGAACATCAGTGAGGAACATCATTGAGGAACATCATTGAGGAACATCAGTGAGGAACATCATTGAGGAACATCATTGAGGAACATCAGTGAGGAACATCATTGAAGAACATCATTGAGGAACATCAGTGAGGAACATCAGTGAGGAACATCATTGAGGAACATCAGTGAGGAACATCATTGAGGAACATCAGTGAGGAACATCATTGAGGAACATCATTGAGGAACATCATTGAGGAACATCAGTGAGGAACATCAGTGAAGAACATCATTGAGGAACATCAGTGAGGAACATCATTGAGGAACATCAGTGAGGAACATCATTGAGGAACATCAGTGAGGAACATCAGTGAGGAACATCAGTGAAGAACATCATTGAGGAACATCACTGAGAAATATCATTGAGGAACATCATTGAGGAACATCACTGAAGGACATCATTGAGGAACATCAGTGAGGAACATCATTGAGGAACATCAGTGAGGAACATCATTGAGGAACATCAGTGAGGAACATCATTGAGGAACATCAGTGAAGAACATCATTGAGGAACATCACTGAGAAATATCATTGAGGAACATCATTGAGGAACATCATTGAGGAACATCAGAGAGGAACATCACTGAGAAATATCATTGAGGAACATCAGTGAGGAACATCAGCGAGGAACATAACTGAGGAACATCACTGAGGAAGATAAGTGAGGAACATCACTGAGGAACATCACTGAGGAACATCATTAAGGAACATCACTGAGGAAGATCACTGAGGAACATCACTAAGAAATATCACTGAAGATCATCTCTGAGAACATTATTGAGGAACCTCACAGAGGAATATCATTGAGGAATATCTCTGAGGAACATCACTGAGGAACATCAGTGAGGAACATTAGTGAGGAACATCAGTAAGGAACATTAGTGAGGAACATCAGTGAAGAACATCAGTGAGGAACATCAGTGAAGAACATCAGTGAGGAACATCACTGAGGAACATAACTGAGGAACATCAGTGAGGAACATCACTGAGGAACATCATTGAGGAACATCACTGAGGAACATCAGTGAGGAACATCACTGAGGAACATCAGTGATGAACATCACTGAGGAACATCAGTGAGGAACATCATTGAGGAACATCATTGAGGAACATCACTGAGGAACATCAGTGAGGAACATCACTGAGGAACATCACTGAGGAAGATCAGTGAGGAACATCAGTGAGGTACATCACTGAGGAACATCATTGAGGAACATCACTGAGGAACATCAGTGAGGAACATCATTGAGGAACATCATTGAGGAACATCAGTGAGGTACATCACTGAGGAACATCATTGAGGAACATCACTGAGGAACATCACTGGGAAATATCAGTGAGGAACATCATTGAGTAACATCATTGAGGAACATCACTGAGGAACATCAGTGAGGTACATCACTGAGGAACATCATTGAGGAACATCACTGAGGAACATCAGTGAGGAACATCATTGAGGAACATCATTGAGGAACATCACTGAGGAACATCAGTGAGGAACATCACTGAGGAACATCACTGAGGAAGATCAGTGAGGAACATCATTAAGGAACATCACTGAGGAAGATCAGTAAGGAATATTATTGAGGAACATCAGTGAGGTACATCAGTGAGGAACGTCACTAAGAAATATCACTGAGAATCATCTCTGAGAACATTATTGAGGAACAGCACTGAGGAACATCACTGAGGAATATCATTGAGGAAATTCCCTGAGGAACATCACTGAGGAACATTATTGAGGAATATCTCTGAGGAACTTTACTGAGGAACATCACTGAGGAACATCATTGTGGAAACTTACTGAGGAACATCAGTGAGGAACATCAGTGAGGAACATCACTGAGAAACATAAGTGAGGAACATCAGTGAGGAACATCACTGAGGAACATCACTGAGGAACATTAGTGAGGAACATCACTGAGGAACATCACTGAGGAACATAAACGAGGAACATTAGTGAGGAACATCACTGAGGAACATAAATGAGGAACACAAGTGAGGACCATAACTGTGGAAACATTGAGAGATGCTCTTCTATCATTAAATTTTTGATGTTCAAATTGACCTTCAGTGACCTTCACCAGCTTGATAACCAACTGATGACTTCACAGAGGCCACACCCCCTTTTGTCTTAATACAGCAGGATCATCTTAATCTCTCTACACTTCATTCCCCCTTTATCCTGGTCCAGGTCTGGATCCACACAGACCAGAATCCCCCTTCTGGTGCTGAACTAAGCCTTGGCTCCCTGCCCTACCTTTCCTCTGAATGCTGTGGCTGTGGCCACGCCCACATTGTCTAAACAGAGATAAACACAGGCTGCAGCTCCACCTCCATGACCACAGTCTTGGAGGATGGTGAGATCCAGCTCTGCCAGACTCTCTCTGGTTTTAGATCCCTGCCAGACCCGGCCCACAGCTAGACCACAGCTCTTTAAGGATCCCTGAACCCCATGAACGCCGCTCCTCTGTGTTTGGTGGTAGGTGGGCGGACTCAGAAAAACCTCAGAACAGGGTCAGGAAATAAAAGAGACTGGACGAGGACCAGAGAGAGAGAGAGAGAGAGAGAGAGAGAGTGTGAGAAAGAGAGAGAGAGAGAGAGAGAGAGAGAAAGAGAGTGAGAGAGAGAGAGAGAGAGTGAGCGAGAGAGAGAAAGAGAGAGAGCAAGCAAAGGAGAGAGAGAAAGAGAGAGAGCGAGCGAAGGACAGAGAGAGAGCGTGAGTAGTCTCTGTAAACTCTAGAGATGGTTGACCGTTCTCTGTAAACTCTAGAGGCGGTTGACCGTTCTCTGTAAACTCTAGAGACGGTTGACCGTTCTCTGTAAATTCTAGAGGCGGTTGACCGTTCTCTGTAAATTCTAGAGACGGTTGACCGTTCTCTGTAAATTCTAGAGGCGGTTGACCGTTCTCTGTAAACTCTAGAGGCGGTTGACAGTTCTCTGTAAACTCGAGAGACGGTTGACCGTTCTCTGTAAACTCTAGAGGCGGTTGACCGTTCTCTGTAAACTCTAGAGACGGTTGACCGTTCTCTGTAAACTCTAGAGACGGTTGACCGTTCTCTGTAAACTCTAGAGACGGTTGACCGTTCTCTGTAAACTCTAGAGACGGTTGACCGTTCTCTGTAAACTCTAGAGGCGGTTGACCGTTCTCTGTAAACTCTAGAGGCAGTTGACCGTTCTCTGTAAATTCTAGAGACGGTTGACCGTTCTCTGTAAACTCTAGAGACGGTTGACCATTCTCAGTAAATTCTAAAGACGGTTGACCGTTCTCAGTAAATTCTAGAGACGGTTGACCGTTCTCTGTAAACTCTAGAGACGGTTGACCGTTCTCTGTAAATTCTAGAGGCGGTTGACCGTTCTCTGTAAACTCTAGAGACGGTTGACCGTTCTCTGTAAATTCTAGAGACGGTTGACCGTTCTCAGTAAATTCAAAAGACGGTTGACCGTTCTCAGTAAATTCTAGAGACGGTTGACCGTTCTCTGTAAACTCTAGAGACGGTTGACCGTTCTCTGTAAACTCTAGAGACGGTTGACCGTTCTCTGTAAACTCTAGAGGCGGTTGACCGTTTCTGTAAATTCTAGAGACGATTGACCGTTCTCAGTAAATTCTAGAAACGGTTGACGGTTCTCAGTAAACTCTAGAGACGGTTGACCATTCTCAGTAAATTCTAGAGACGGTTGACTGTTCTCTGTAAATTCTAGAGACGGTTGACCGTTCTCTGTAAATTCTAGAGATGGTTGACCGTTCTCAGTAAATTCTAAAGACGGTTGACCATTCTCTGTAAATTCTAGAGACGGTTGACCATTCTCTGTAAACTCTAGAGGCGGTTGACCGTTCTCTGTAAACTCTAGAGGCGGTTGACCATTCTCTGTAAACTCTAGAGACGGTTGACCGTTCTCAGTAAATTCTAGAGACGGTTGACTGTTCTCAGTAAATTCTAGAGGACGGTTGACCGTTCTCTGTAAATTCTGGAGACGGTTGACCATTCTCTGTAAACTCTAGAGGCGGTTGACCGTTCTCTGTAAACTCTAGAGACGGTTGACTGTTCTCAGTAAACTCTAGAGGTGGTTGACCGTTCTCTGTAAACTCTAGAGACGGTTGACCGTTCTCAGTAAACACTAGAGACGGTTGACAGTTCTCAGTAAATTCTAGAGACAGTTGACCGTTCTCAGTAAACACTAGAGACGGTTGACAGTTCTCAGTAAACTCTAGAGACTGTTGACCGTTCTCTGTAAACTCTAGAGACGGTTGACCGTTCTCAGTAAACTCTAGAGACGGTTGACCGTTCTCTGTAAACTCTAGAGACGGTTGACCGTTCTCTGTAAACTCTAGAGATGGTTGACCGTTCTCTGTAAACTCTAGAGACGGTTGACCGTTCTCAGTAAATTCTAGAGACGGTTGACTGTTCTCAGTAAATTCTAAAGACGGTTGACCGTTCTCTGTAAATTCTGGAGACGGTTGACCATTCTCTGTAAACTCTAGAGGCGGTTGACCGTTCTCTGTAAACTCTAGAGACGGTTGACTGTTCTCAGTAAACTCTAGAGGTGGTTGACCGTTCTCTGTAAACTCTAGAGACGGTTGACCGTTCTCAGTAAACACTAGAGACGGTTGACAGTTCTCAGTAAATTCTAGAGACAGTTGACCCTTCTCAGTAAACACTAGAGACGGTTGACAGTTCTCTGTAAACTCTAGAGACGGTTGACCGTTCTCTGTAAATTCTAGAGACGGTTGACCGTTCTCAGTAAATTCAAAAGACGGTTGACCGTTCTCAGTAAATTCTAGAGACGGTTGACAGTTCTCTGTAAACTCTAGAGACGGTTGACCGTTCTCTGTAAACTCTAGAGACGGTTGACCGTTCTCTGTAAACTCTAGAGGCGGTTGACCGTTTCTGTAAATTCTAGAGACGATTGACCGTTCTCAGTAAATTCTAGAAACGGTTGACGGTTCTCAGTAAACTCTAGAGACGGTTGACCATTCTCAGTAAATTCTAGAGACGGTTGACTGTTCTCTGTAAATTCTAGAGACGGTTGACCGTTCTCTGTAAATTCTAGAGATGGTTGACCGTTCTCAGTAAATTCTAAAGACGGTTGACCATTCTCTGTAAATTCTAGAGACGGTTGACCATTCTCTGTAAACTCTAGAGGCGGTTGACCGTTCTCTGTAAACTCTAGAGGCGGTTGACCATTCTCTGTAAACTCTAGAGACGGTTGACCGTTCTCAGTAAATTCTAGAGACGGTTGACTGTTCTCAGTAAATTCTAAAGACGGTTGACCGTTCTCTGTAAATTCTGGAGACGGTTGACCATTCTCTGTAAACTCTAGAGGCGGTTGACCGTTCTCTGTAAACTCTAGAGACGGTTGACTGTTCTCAGTAAACTCTAGAGGTGGTTGACCGTTCTCTGTAAACTCTAGAGACGGTTGACCGTTCTCAGTAAACACTAGAGACGGTTGACAGTTCTCAGTAAATTCTAGAGACAGTTGACCGTTCTCAGTAAACACTAGAGACGGTTGACAGTTCTCAGTAAACTCTAGAGACTGTTGACCGTTCTCTGTAAACTCTAGAGACGGTTGACCGTTCTCAGTAAACTCTAGAGACGGTTGACCGTTCTCTGTAAACTCTAGAGACGGTTGACCGTTCTCTGTAAACTCTAGAGATGGTTGACCGTTCTCTGTAAACTCTAGAGACGGTTGACCGTTCTCAGTAAATTCTAGAGACGGTTGACTGTTCTCAGTAAATTCTAAAGACGGTTGACCGTTCTCTGTAAATTCTGGAGACGGTTGACCATTCTCTGTAAACTCTAGAGGCGGTTGACCGTTCTCTGTAAACTCTAGAGACGGTTGACTGTTCTCAGTAAACTCTAGAGGTGGTTGACCGTTCTCTGTAAACTCTAGAGACGGTTGACCGTTCTCAGTAAACACTAGAGACGGTTGACAGTTCTCAGTAAATTCTAGAGACAGTTGACCCTTCTCAGTAAACACTAGAGACGGTTGACAGTTCTCTGTAAACTCTAGAGACGGTTGACCGTTCTCTGTAAATTCTAGAGACGGTTGACCGTTCTCAGTAAATTCAAAAGACGGTTGACCGTTCTCAGTAAATTCTAGAGACGGTTGACAGTTCTCTGTAAACTCTAGAGACGGTTGACCGTTCTCTGTAAACTCTAGAGACGGTTGACCGTTCTCTGTAAACTCTAGAGGCGGTTGACCGTTTCTGTAAATTCTAGAGACATTGACCGTTCTCAGTAAATTCTAGAAACGGTTGACGGTTCTCAGTAAACTCTAGAGACGGTTGACCATTCTCAGTAAATTCTAGAGACGGTTGACTGTTCTCTGTAAATTCTAGAGACGGTTGACCGTTCTCTGTAAATTCTAGAGATGGTTGACCGTTCTCAGTAAATTCTAAAGACGGTTGACCGTTCTCTGTAAATTCTAGAGACGGTTGACCATTCTCTGTAAACTCTAGAGGCGGTTGACCGTTCTCTGTAAACTCTAGAGGCGGTTGACCATTCTCTGTAAACTCTAGAGACGGTTGACCGTTCTCAGTAAATTCTAGAGACGGTTGACTGTTCTCAGTAAATTCTAAAGACGGTTGACCGTTCTCTGTAAATTCTGGAGACGGTTGACCATTCTCTGTAAACTCTAGAGGCGGTTGACCGTTCTCTGTAAACTCTAGAGACGGTTGACTGTTCTCAGTAAACTCTAGAGGTGGTTGACCGTTCTCTGTAAACTCTAGAGACGGTTGACCGTTCTCAGTAAACACTAGAGACGGTTGACAGTTCTCAGTAAATTCTAGAGACAGTTGACCGTTCTCAGTAAACACTAGAGACGGTTGACAGTTCTCAGTAAACTCTAGAGACTGTTGACTGTTCTCTGTAAACTCTAGAGACGGTTGACCGTTCTCAGTAAACTCTAGAGACGGTTGACCGTTCTCTGTAAACTCTAGAGACGGTTGACCGTTCTCTGTAAACTCTAGAGGCGGTTGACCGTTCTCTGTAAACTCTAGAGACGGTTGACCGTTCTCAGTAAACTCTAGAGACGGTTGACCGTTCTCTGTAAACTCTAGAGACGGTTGACCGTTCTCTGTAAATTCTAGAGACGGTTGACCGTTCTCTGTAAATTCTAGAGATGGTTGACCGTTCTCAGTAAATTCTAAAGACGGTTGACCGTTCTCTGTAAATTCTAGAGACGGTTGACCATTCTCTGTAAACTCTAGAGGCGGTTGACCGTTCTCTGTAAACTCTAGAGGCGGTTGACCATTCTCTGTAAACTCTAGAGACGGTTGACCGTTCTCAGTAAATTCTAGAGACGGTTGACTGTTCTCAGTAAATTCTAAAGACGGTTGACCGTTCTCTGTAAATTCTGGAGACGGTTGACCATTCTCTGTAAACTCTAGAGGCGGTTGACCGTTCTCTGTAAACTCTAGAGACGGTTGACTGTTCTCAGTAAACTCTAGAGGTGGTTGACCGTTCTCTGTAAACTCTAGAGACGGTTGACCGTTCTCAGTAAACACTAGAGACGGTTGACAGTTCTCAGTAAATTCTAGAGACAGTTGACCGTTCTCAGTAAACACTAGAGACGGTTGACAGTTCTCAGTAAACTCTAGAGACTGATGACTGTTCTCTGTAAACTCTAGAGACGGTTGACCGTTCTCAGTAAACTCTAGAGACGGTTGACCGTTCTCTGTAAACTCTAGAGACGGTTGACCGTTCTCTGTAAACTCTAGAGATGGTTGAGCGTTCTCTGTAAACTCTAGAGACGGTTGACCGTTCTCAGTAAACTCTAGAGACGGTTGACCGTTCTCTGTAAACTCTAGAGACGGTTGACCGTTCTCTGTAAACTCGAGAGACGGTTGACCGTTCTCTGTAAACTCTAGAGACGGTTGACCGTTCTCTGTAAACTCTAGAGACGGTTGACCGTTCTCTGTAAACTCTAGAGGCGGTTGACCGTTCTCTGTAAACTCTAGAGGCGGTTGACCGTTCTCTGTAAATTCTAGAGACGGTTGACCGTTCTCTGTAAACTCTAGAGACGGTTGACCGTTCTCTGTAAACTCTAGAGGCGGTTGACCGTTTCTGTAAATTCTAGAGACGATTGACCGTTCTCAGTAAATTCTAGAAACGGTTGACCGTTCTCTGTAAACTCGAGAGACGGTTGACCGTTCTCTGTAAATTCTAGAGACGGTTGACCGTTCTCAGTAAATTCAAAAGACGGTTGACCGTTCTCAGTAAATTCTAGAGACGGTTGACCGTTCTCTGTAAACTCTAGAGACGGTTGACCGTTCTCTGTAAACTCTAGAGACGGTTGACCGTTCTCTGTAAACTCTAGAGGCGGTTGACCGTTTCTGTAAATTCTAGAGACGATTGACCGTTCTCAGTAAATTCTAGAAACGGTTGACGGTTCTCAGTAAACTCTAGAGACGGTTGACCATTCTCAGTAAATTCTAGAGACGGTTGACTGTTCTCTGTAAATTCTAGAGACGGTTGACCATTCTCTGTAAATTCTAGAGATGGTTGACCGTTCTCAGTAAATTCTAGAGACGGTTGACCGTTCTCTGTAAATTCTAGAGATGGTTGACCGTTCTCAGTAAATTCTAAAGACGGTTGACCGTTCTCTGTAAATTCTAGAGACGGTTGACCGTTGTCTGTAAACTCTAGAGGCGGTTGACCGTTCTCTGTAAACTCTAGAGGCGGTTGACCATTCTCTGTAAACTCTAGAGACGGTTGACCGTTCTCAGTAAATTCTAGAGACGGTTGACTGTTCTCAGTAAATTCTAAAGACGGTTGACCGTTCTCTGTAAATTCTGGAGACGGTTGACCATTCTCTGTAAACTCTAGAGGCGGTTGACCGTTCTCTGTAAACTCTAGAGACGGTTGACTGTTCTCAGTAAACTCTAGAGGTGGTTGACCGTTCTCTGTAAACTCTAGAGACGGTTGACTGTTCTCAGTAAACTCTAGAGACGGTTGACAGTTCTCAGTAAATTCTAGAGACAGTTGACCGTTCTCAGTAAACACTAGAGACGGTTGACAGTTCTCAGTAAACTCTAGAGACTGTTGACTGTTTTCTGTAAACTCTAGAGACGGTTGACCGTTCTCAGTAAACTCTAGAGACGGTTGACCGTTCTCAGTAAACTCTAGAGACGGTTGACCGTTCTCTGTAAACTCTAGAGATGGTTGACCGTTCTCTGTAAACTCTAGAGACGGTTGACCGTTCTCTGTAAATTCTAGAGACGGTTGACCGTTCTCAGTAAATTCTAGAGACGGTTGACCGTTCTCTGTAAACTCTAGAGACGGTTGACCGTTCTCTGTAAACTCTAGAGACGGTTGACCGTTCTCTGTAAACTCTAGAGACGGTTGACCGTTCTCTGTAAACTCTAGAGACGGTTGACCGTTCTCAGTAAACTCTAGAGACGGTTGACCGTTCTCTGTTAACTCTAGAGACGGTTGACCGTTCTCAGTAAACTCTAGAGACGGTTGACCGTTCTCTGTAAACTCTAGAGACGGTTGACCGTTCTCAGTAAACACTAGAGACGGTTGACAGTTCTCAGTAAATTCTAGAGACAGTTGACCGTTCTCAGTAAACACTAGAGACGGTTGACAGTTCTCAGTAAACTCTAGAGACGGTTGACCGTTCTCTGTAAACTCTAGAGACGGTTGACCGTTCTCAGTAAACTCTAGAGACGGTTGACCGTTCTCTGTAAACTCTAGAGACGGTTGACCGTTCTCTGTAAACTCTAGAGATGGTTGACCGTTCTCTGTAAACTCTAGAGATGGTTGACCGTTCTCTGTAAACTCTAGAGACGGTTGACCGTTCTCAGTAAACTCTAGAGACGGTTGACCGTTCTCTGTAAACACTAGAGACGGTTGACAGTTCTCAGTAAACTCTAGAGACTGTTGACTGTTCTCTGTAAACTCTAGAGACGGTTGACCGTTCTCAGTAAACTCTAGAGACGGTTGACCGTTCTCTGTAAACTCTAGAGACGGTTGACCGTTCTCTGTAAACTCTAGAGATGGTTGTGAACATCTTAACAGATCAGTGGTTTCTGAAATGCTCAGACCAACAGCCATTCCATGTTCAGAGTCCTCTTAATCATTTTTCTCTCCTGTTCTGCTGCTTTATTGAACTTCTGCAGGTCATATTGACCACGTCTACATACCTGAATGTAGTTGTTGCCATGTGATTGGCTGATTAGCTATTTGGGTTAACAAGCAATTGAACAGGTGTACCTAATAAAGTGGTCGGTGAATGTATGGAAGTCCAGATAACTATCAGGTTTTTTTGCACAATTAAGAGTTGAAAGGACAATTTTCATAAATGTTGATGTAGGGCCATCAGCTCACTGCTGCATCGTGTGGGGGGGGGGGGTGACCCCTGACCCCTCATAATAGACCACATCCTACACTATATCAGAACACCTGTCAGTTCACTCAGAACCCTGAGCATGGACTTTAGCTGTTCTGTACCAGCTCACCTGTGTCCTCTACACCTGGTCTGTTTACATGGAGCTGACATGTTAAATAGAAGTCTTAGTAAGTTTGGTGAGATTAAAATAAATTGGTGCACTAATGGTGGACCTTAATTAATTATGATTCATTAAGAGTAACCCTGATGGCCCAGGAGTTGAGATCAGGATTTCCTGGAGGGTCTGTTGACCTGAGTCCCCCCCCCACACACCATTTAAAGTTTAAACAGTCTGGGTGTCTAAGAGGACGAGTGACAGGAGAGCTGATGAATGTGAAACGAGCGCCATGGCGTCATCAGAGTTTTCATCTCTAGCGAATAATTACAGAGCCGTTTTTTATCAGCCGGGTGTGAAAAGGAAGTGTTCTCCTAAAAACCTGCTTCTGTTCTGGTGATTGTTGAGTTTAACAGAGATGTCTGTTTTCATAAAAACCTGATTATGTTCTTAATGATTAGGAGTCTAACAGCGTTATCATCCCTCAGGTCTGAATCAGTCCTGGTCTCTGAGTTCGTCCCCCCTCTGCTGAGATAATGGCTCTGTAATTATGGAGAAATCGTTTTTATTATTCCTTAAATCAGACCGCTCTGGTCTCTGGTTTGGCAGCTCCTCCAAAAACAGAGTAAAAGTGACAGATTTAAAACCTCTGCAGAGACCCGAGCCCTCTCTAGACCTCAGAGACCACGCCTTCATTAAACCGAACCAGATCTACGGGGCCACAGAGGGGCCAGTCCAAGTCCTGATCCAGAACAGAGACAGCTCTGATAGTTCTCATTAACAGACTTGATGATCTGAGTGTGGATGTAAGTTCATGACTGTTCTTCACAATTAAAGGTTAACCCCTTCCTGCTGTATTTAAGGACAGGAGCATGGTCTGATTTATTCAATAAAGGGACCACTGATATGTTTGTCTTCACTAAAACCACAGAAGGACCCTTTAGGGGCTGTCTAGGACTAGGACTAGGTTTCACTGAGGGTCCATTTAATCAGAACTAAGTTTATAACCCTGTTAGGATGAATACTGCAGAATCCAGAAACATCAGACTACATCTGAAAACTGCAGACGGCTCTGAACGCCCCAGCTCTGACAGCGTCCCCAAAAATCAGAGTTCATTTTTCCTGTGACTTTATTCAAAAAGTTAAACTCCATAAATTCTAGATTAATCTCATAACAAGTGAAACATTACAGGATGTTTTTGTTTTAATCTAAGGGATTACGGTTCACGGTTCACACCAGTCTCTAATACTAGAATCTCCCAGACATCAGTCCTTCAAGGGTTTAGAATCCAGGAATATGGACCTTCTGGTAAATCCTCCTCATGTCTCTCTCAGTACTTGGTCTGACCTCCTTCTTCATGAATTCCTGCATCTCTGCTGGCCCTCTCAGCATTACTGATGCTTAATAAATGACCCTCTACTCAGCAGTCTTCATCAGTCAGCTCCTCCTCCTCATCATCAAACTGGAGGAATCCTGGTCCGAGTCCTGAAGACGGTTCATTATAAGATCATAAAAACCCTGACCCTGCTAGACTGCAGGAGGCTCTGACACTCAGCCTCCAGCAGGAACAGGAAACAGGATCTAGAACTCTTCCTCTCAGTCTGACTGGGATTATTAGCCAGGAACAGAGACGCTCATTTCACGCTCCAGGAGGGACGACACCTCCTCCTGCAGAGCTCTGATAGGAGACGCAGGACCTCCAGACACTGAGGGGGGCAGGAGAGAGGAGAAAGGAGAGGAGGAGAGAGGAGGAGAGAGAGGAGGAGAGAGGAAAGGAGGAGAGAGGAGAGGAGGAGAAAGGAGAGGGGGAGAGAGGAGAGGAGGAGACAGGGGGAGAGAGGAGAGGGAGAGAGAGGAGAGGAGGAGAGAGGAAAGGAGGAGAGAGGAGAGGAGGAGAAAGGAGAGGGGGAGAGAGGAGAGGAGGAGACAGGGGGAGAGAGGAGAGGGAGAAAGAGGAGAGGAGGAGAGAGGAAAGGAGGAGAGAGGAGAGGAGGAGAAAGGAGAGGGGGAGAGAGGAGAGGAGGAGACAGGGGGAGAGAGGAGAGGGAGGGAGAGGAGAGGAGGAGAGGATGACCTTCATATATCTGAGATTATTGATGGATCAGATCTCAATCACCCTGTTATCCTCCATGGATCCTCACAGAGATTCCATGCTGTCAGAGTCACTCAATCAGAACATCAGAGTAGATTTAATCAGACCATCTGAGTAGATCTAATCAGAACATCAGAGTAGATCTAATCAGAACATCAGGGTAGATCTAATCAGAACATCAGAGTAGATTTAATCAGAACATCTGAGTAGATCTAATCAGAACATCAGAGTAGATTTAATCAGAACATCAGAGTAGATTTAATCAGAACATCTGAGTAGATCTAATCAGAACATCAGAGTAGATTTAATCAGAACATCAGAGTAGATTTAATCAGAACATCAGAGTAGATCTAATCAGAACATCAGGGTAGATCTAATCAGAACATCAGAGTAGATTTAATCAGAACATCAGAGTAGATTTAATCAGAACATCTGAGTAGATCTAATCAGAACATCAGAGTAGATCTAATCAGAACATCAGGGTAGATCTAATCAGAACATCAGAGTAGATCTAATCAGAACATCAGAGTAGATCTAATCAGAACATCAGAGTAGATTTAATCAGAACATCTGAGTAGATCTAATCAGAACATCAGAGTAGATCTAATCAGAACATCAGGGTAGATCTAATCAGAACATCAGAGTAGATCTAATCAGAACATCAGAGTAGATTTAATCAGAACATCAGAGTAGATCTAATCAGAACATCAGGGTAGATCTAATCAGAACATCAGAGTAGATTTAATCAGAACATCAGAGTAGATTTAATCAGAACATCTGAGTAGATCTAATCAGAACATCAGAGTAGATTTAATCAGAACATCAGAGTAGATTTAATCAGAACATCTGAGTAGATCTAATCAGAACATCAGAGTAGATCTAATCAGAACATCAGGGTAGATCTAATCAGAACATCAGAGTAGATCTAATCAGAACATCAGAGTAGATCTAATCAGAACATCAGAGTAGATTTAATCAGAACATCTGAGTAGATCTAATCAGAACATCAGAGTAGATCTAATCAGAACATCAGGGTAGATCTAATCAGAACATCAGAGTAGATTTAATCAGAACATCAGAGTAGATTTAATCAGAACATCAGAGTAGATCTAATCAGAACATCAGGGTAGATCTAATCAGAACATCAGAGTAGATTTAATCAGAACATCAGAGTAGATTTAATCAGAACATCTGAGTAGATCTAATCAGAACATCAGAGTAGATCTAATCAGAACATCAGGGTAGATCTAATCAGAACATCAGAGTAGATCTAATCAGAACATCAGAGTAGATCTAATCAGAACATCTGAGTAGATCTAATCAGAACATCAGAGTAGATCTAATCAGAACATCAGGGTAGATCTAATCAGAACATCAGAGTAGATCTAATCAGAACATCAGAGTAGATCTAATCAGAACATCAGGGTAGATCTAATCAGAACATCAGAGTAGATTTAATCAGAACATCAGAGTAGATTTAATCAGAACATCAGAGTAGATCTAATCAGAACATCAGGGTAGATCTAATCAGAACATCAGAGTAGATTTAATCAGAACATCAGAGTAGATTTAATCAGAACATCTGAGTAGATCTAATCAGAACATCAGAGTAGATCTAATCAGAACATCAGGGTAGATCTAATCAGAACATCAGAGTAGATCTAATCAGAACATCAGAGTAGATCTAATCAGAACATCAGGGTAGATCTAATCAGAACATCAGAGTAGATTTAATCAGAACATCAGAGTAGATTTAATCAGAACATCTGAGTAGATCTAATCAGAACATCAGAGTAGATTTAATCAGAACATCAGAGTAGATGTAATCAGAACATCAGAGTAGATCTAATCAGAACATCAGAGTAGATCTAATCAGAACATCAGAGTAGATTTAATCAGAACATCAGAGTAGATTTAATCAGAACATCAGAGTAGATTTAATCAGAACGTAAGGGTAGATTTAATCAGAACATCAGAGTAGATCTAATCAGAACATCTGAGTAGATTTAATCAGAACATCAGAGTAGATGTAATCAGAACATCAGAGTAGATGTAATCAGAACATCAGAGTAGATGTAATCAGAACATCAGAGTAGATGTAATCAGAACATCAGAGTAGATCTAATCAGAACATCAGAGTAGATTTAATCAGAACATCAGAGTAGATCTAATCAGAACATCAGAGTAGATTTAATCAGAACGTAAGGGTAGATTTAATCAGAACATCAGAGTAGATTTAATCAGAACATCAGAGTAGATGTAATCAGAACATCAGAGTAGATGTAATCAGAACATCAGAGTAGATTTAATCAGAACATCAGAGTAGATTTAATCAGAACATCTGAGTAGATCTAATCAGAACATCAGAGTAGATTTAATCAGAACATCAGAGTAGATGTAATCAGAACATCAGAGTAGATCTAATCAGAACATCAGAGTAGATTTAATCAGAACATCAGAGTAGATCTAATCAGAACATCAGAGTAGATTTAATTAGAACATCAGAGTAGATTTAATCAGAACATCAGAGTAGATTTAATCAGAACGTAAGGGTAGATTTAATCAGAACATCAGAGTAGATCTAATCAGAACATCAGAGTAGATTTAATCAGAACGTAAGGGTAGATTTAATCAGAACATCAGAGTAGATGTAATCAGAACATCAGAGTAGATGTAATCAGAACATCAGAGTAGATCTAATCAGAACATCAGAGTAGATTTAATCAGAACGTAAGGGTAGATTTAATCAGAACATCAGAGTAGATTTAATCAGAACATCAGAGTAGATGTAATCAGAACATCAGAGTAGATCTAATCAGAACATCAGAGTAGATTTAATCAGAACATCAGAGTAGATTTAATCAGAACATCTGAGTAGATCTAATCAGAACATCAGAGTAGATTTAATCAGAACATCAGAGTAGATGTAATCAGAACATCAGAGTAGATCTAATCAGAACATCAGAGTAGATCTAATCAGAACATCAGAGTAGATTTAATCAGAACATCAGAGTAGATTTAATCAGAACATCAGAGTAGATCTAATCAGAACATCAGAGTAGATTTAATCAGAACGTAAGGGTAGATTTAATCAGAACATCTGAGTAGATTTAATCAGAACATCAGAGTAGATGTAATCAGAACATCAGAGTAGATGTAATCAGAACATCAGAGTAGATGTAATCAGAACATCAGAGTAGATGTAATCAGAACATCAGAGTAGATGTAATCAGAACATCAGAGTAGATCTAATCAGAACATCAGAGTAGATTTAATCAGAACGTAAGGGTAGATTTAATCAGAACATCAGAGTAGATTTAATCAGAACATCAGAGTAGATGTAATCAGAACATCAGAGTAGATGTAATCAGAACATCAGAGTAGATGTAATCAGAACATCAGAGTAGATGTAATCAGAACATCAGAGTAGATCTAATCAGAACATCAGAGTAGATTTAATCAGAACATCAGAGTAGATCTAATCAGAACATCAGAGTAGATTTAATCAGAACGTAAGGGTAGATTTAATCAGAACATCAGAGTAGATTTAATCAGAACATCAGAGTAGATGTAATCAGAACATCAGAGTAGATGTAATCAGAACATCAGAGTAGATTTAATCAGAACATCAGAGTAGATTTAATCAGAACATCAGAGTAGATTTAATCAGAACATCAGAGTAGATTTAATCAGAACATCTGAGTAGATCTAATCAGAACATCAGAGTAGATTTAATCAGAACACAGTGTCTCACAAACATGTTTTTCTGCTCTCTGCTTCGGAAAAAAGGAACTGTAGCATGGAGTGTTTCAGCTTGCTCTGACCTCTCTGTGGTCTCTGAGGTCTGCAGATCCACTTCAGTCCTGGTTCTGGTTTAAACCTGGCAGCTCAGGTGGAGCGGAGTCAGACCGCCGGCTGGCTGACGCTCCGTCTCTGTGGTCAGCGGCAGAAACTCTCAGCAGAAATGCTAAAAACGGATCAGCCGGATATATGAGGAGGCAGCGGCCGGCCTGGGAAACATGAAAGCTTAACCCCCCCCCCCATAACACGTACATAAAACCAAGCGCTCTTCCAGCCTTCAAGGACTACCATGTTTACAGGTCCAGACTCTCTGTCTCCAGATCTACTCTGGAGCTTCTGAGCCTCCAGAGACCAGCTGACAGTCAGCGCCACTTTCTACAGGACCAGGCGTCTAAACAGGATGATGGCGTCCTGGCAGAGCCTGAGACTTGCTCAGAACAAGCCCAGGAGAGGACCGCAGTCAGAGCAGGAGTGGTTCAGGGACCCTGATCTGTCAGCAGGGCCTCATAGTGCTCCTTCAGTGTGGACCAGGAGAAGGAGGATGTATTCACCTGTAGACAGAGACCATCAGACAGACTTTACATGGGTTTACATGTTTAAAGGAACAGGAGAACCCATCAGAATAAGAGGATTTGGGGTTCTTGGACAACATTCTGGACCTTTGGACTGTTCAGGTTCTACTCAGATACCTTTATGTTGTGTCTACGTGCGATCTCGGGCCTCCTGCAGAGTCCTGTCAGACGTTTACAGAGCTGCTCAGGTGTAGAGTACAGGTACTCAGCTGTGTTTAAGCAGAGAGGAAGAAGACATTAAACTCCACAGAAAAACCATAGAATTCCAGAAGGAATATTCTGATCCTGTTTTCCTACCTGGGAATATTTCAGGATAAACCAGAGCCTTGGGACACAGAGGATAACAGCCGCAGTGAACCGCCTCCAACCTGCAACAGGATCCAATAAACATCCAACATTGACGCATTAGCAGAATGATTGACTGAGGCTGGGGTGGAGGAGGTGGAGCTTTAGTCTATAAAGGAGGAGGCTGGGATGGAGGAGGTGGAGCTGAAGTCCATAAAAGAGGAGGCTGGGGTGGAGGAGGGAAAGCTTTAGTCTATAAAGGAGAAGTGAGACAGAGACTAATGAGACAGAGGAGTGAGTCTCTGTCTCACTCTCTGTCTGTGTCACTAGTCTCTGTCTCAATCTATGTCTGTCTCATTAGTCTCTGTCTGTCTCACTAGTCTCTGTCTTACTCTCTGTCTGTCTCACTAGTCTCTGTCTCACTCTCAGTCTGTCTCATTAGTCTCTGTCTCACTCTCTGTCTGTCTCATTAGTCCCTGTCTCATTAGTCTCCGTCTTACTCTCTGTCTCTCTCTCTCTTTATTTTCTCATTAGTCTCTGTCTGTCTCATTAGTCTCTGTCTCAATCTCTGTCTGTCTCATTAGTCTCTGTCTCAGTCTCACTAGTCTCTGTCTTACTCTCTGTCTGTCTCACTAGCCTCTGTCTCACTCTCAGTCTGTCTCATTAGTCTCTGTCTCATTAGTCTCTGTCTCACTCTCTGTCTGTCTCATTAGTCTCTGTCTCATTAGTCTCTGTCTTACTCTCTGTCTCTCTCTCTGTCTGTCTCATTAGTCTCTGTCTGTCTGTCTCAGTAGTCTCGGTCTCAATGTCTGTCTCCTTAGTCTCTGTCTCACTCTCTGTCTCACTAGTGTCTGTCTCACTCTGTGTCTGTCTCATTAGTCTCTGTCCCATTCTTTGTCTCTTTAGTCTCTGTCTCACTCTCTATCTCAGTAGTCTCTGTCTCACTCTCTGTCAGTCTCATTAGTAGCTGTCTCACTCTCTGTCTCTTTAGTCTCTGTCTCACTCTCTGTCAGTCTAATTAGTCTCTGTCTCACACTGTCTCTCTCACTAGTCTCTGTCTCACTCTCTGTCAGTATCATTAGTCTCTCTCACTCTCTGTCTCTTTAGTTTCTGTCTAATTAGTCTCTGTCTCAATCTGTGTATGTCTCAATAGTCTCTGTCTCACTCTCAGTCTTTATCATTTCTCTCTTTCTCAGTCTCTGTCTCATTAGTCTCTGTCTCACTCTGTCTCGTTAGTTTCTCTCACTCTCTGTCTGCCTCGTTAGTCTCTGTCTCACTAGCCTCTGTCTCACTCTCAGTCTGTCTCATTGGTCTCTGTCTCACTCTCTGCCTGTCTCATTGGTCTCTGTCTCACTCTCTGTCTGTCTCATTAGTCTCTGTCTCAATCTCTGTCTGTCTCACTAGTCGCTGTCTCACTCTCTGTCTGTCTTGTTATTCTCCGTCTCACTCTCTGCCTGTCTCATTAGTCTCTGTTTCACTAGCCTCTGTCTCACTTTCTGTCTGTCTGTTTAGCCTCCGTCTCAGTCTCTGTCGCAGAGTCGCAGTGAACCGCCTCCAACCTGCAACAGGATCCAATAAACATCCAACATTGACGCATTAGCAGAATGATTGACAGAGGCTGGGGTGGAGGAGGTGGAGCTTTAGTCTATAAAGGAGGAGGCTGGGATGGAGGAGGTGGAGCTGAAGTCCATAAAAGAGGAGGCTGGGGTGGAGGAGGGAAAGCTTTAGTCTATAAAGGAGAAGTGAAACAGAGACTAATGAGACAGAGGAGTAAGTCTCTGTCTCACTCCTCTGTCTGTCTCACTAGTCTCAGTCTCACTAGTCTCTGTCTGTCTCATTGGTCTCTGTCTCACTCTCTATCTGCCCTTTTAGTCTCTGTCTCACTCTCTCCCTGTTTCAAAAGACTGTGTCTCACTCTGTGACTGTCTCAGTCTCATTCTCTGCCTGTCTCACTAGGCTCTGTCTCACTAGTCTCAGTCTCACTAGTCTCTGTCTCACTGTCTGTCTGTCTCACTAGTCTCTGTCTCACTCTCTATCTGCCCTTTTAGTCACTGTCTCACTTTCTCCCTGTTTCAAAAGACTGTGTCTCACTCTGTGACTGTCTCAGTCTCATTCTCTGCCTGTCTCACTAAGCTCTGTCTCACTAGTCTCTGTTTTACTAGTCTCTGTCTCACTGTCTGTCTGTCTCACTAGTCTCTGTCTCACTCTATGTCTGTCTCGTTAGTCTCTGTCTCACTCTCTGTCTGTCTCACTAGTCTCTGTCTCACTCTCTGTCTGTCTCACTAGTCTCTGTCTCACTTTTTGCCTGTCTTATTAGACTCTGTCTCACTCCCTGCCTGTCTCATTAGTCTCTGTCTCACTCTGTGTCTGTCTCGTTAGTCTCTGTCTCACTCGCTGTCTGTCTCATTAGTCTCTGTCTCACTCTCTGTCTGTCTCACTAGTCTCTGTCTCACTAGTATCTGTCTCACTTTCTGTCTGTCTCATTAGTCTCTGTCTCACTCTGTGTCTGTCTCGTAAGTCTCTGTCTCACTCTCTGTCTGTCTCTTATTGTCCTTTATATAACTGACTCCGACCAGGGTTCCTATTAGACATCATTATGTCTCTGTGGATGACTCCCTGGTCTCTAGAGGCAAATGATGATGAGTAACTTCAGTGATGAGGATGAAGACACTCCAGCTGACAACAACAACAACACTACAACTAAGAGGGTTAATTCTGGCCATAGTATCAGAGCTAACACTGAAATAATTACCACTGAATAAACCTCTGGACTAAACAGGATGACACAGAGTAAAGGGTTACTCCAGATTATGTTGTGTTGATGATCATATTAAGACAAAACTGTGATTAAAACTCAGACTGGAGTATTGGCACTACAGAGTCTTTTGATCAATCCTGGATCAGAGTTTCTGTCCCTGTTGTTAAAGGACGTAGAATCAATAAATCAGGATTTTCCAGGTTCTCTTGGTGACGAGAACTCTAACAGAACTTCACTAACACCGACCTGTTTATAACCTGTTAAAACGCCACTGAGCACTGTGTAAGCGAGTCGCAGTGTAAGCGTAGCACCGTGGGGGGCCATGTTCCCGGCTCCTGGTGGGTTTGGATCAAAGACAGAAACAAACATCACTTCCCCCTCAGGGAGCTCACTTCCTGTTGTATGAGCTATAATTAGCTCCTGACTTGATTATCTCGGTGATGGTCGGCTCTCATTACTGCGCTAACACTCTCTCAGTGATTTACATCAAACGCTAGCATGTCTGTAGCAGCTGGACACCTGCTGTTAGCCTTGCTGTGATGCTATGCTAACACTGCTACCTGGAGGACCTAACCACTTCTAACCACTCATGTCCTCAGATCATCTTGAACTGTAAGGAGACAGAGTTACTGTAGGACACACCAGTCAGGACAACTGAAATCAGGTTTTACTCTAAAGCATGGTGGGGTCCACCAGCTGGGTCAAACACCATGACCACCATAGGAACCAGAGACCTCATTGGTCACTACTCCAACTACACAGGGCACACTCTAAAAGTAGACCACTAAAACTTTCGCCAACAAACCTCTGAAAACCTGTCAACTCCAACAACCCTGAACACCCAGACAACTACAACAACCCTAAAACCCAAACAGCTACAACAACCCTGAAAACCCAGACAACTACGGCAACCCTAAAAACCCAGACAGCTACAACAACCCTAAAACCCAGACAGCTACAGCAACCCTAAAAACCCAGACAGCTACAGCAACCATAAAACCTCAGACAACTAAAGCAACCCTAAAAACCCAGACAGCTACAGCAACCATAAAACCTAAGACAACTACAGCAACCCTAAAAACCCAGACAGCTACAGCAACCATAAAACCTAAGACAACTACAGCAACCCTAAAACCTCAGACAACTACACCAAAAAACGTGTTTGTTAATAATCTGTGATAATTTCTCTGTCCCAGTTTCAGGTAGAAAGGGTTTTGTTAATAATCTGAGATTATTTCTCTGTCCCAGTCTCAGGTAGAAAGGTGTTTGTTGATAATCTGAGATTATTTCTCCGTCCCAGTCTCAGGTATAAAGGTGTTTGTTAATAATCTGAGATTATTTCTCCGTCCCAGTCTCAGGTAGAAAGGTGTTTGTTGATAATCTGAGATTATTTCTCTGTCCCAGTCTCAGGTATAAAGGTGTTTGTTGATAATCTGAGATAATTTCTCTGTCCCAGTCTCAGGTATAAAGGTGTTTGTTGATAATCTGAGATTACTTCTCCGTCCCAGTCTCAGGTAGAAAAGTGTTTGTTGATAATCTGAGATTAGGTCTCTGTCCCAGTCTCAGGTAGAAAAGTGTTTGTTAATAATCTGAGATAATTTCTCTGTCCCAGTCTCAGGTAGAAAGTTGTTTGTTAAGATTCTGAGATTATTTTCCCATCCCAGTCTCAGGTAGAAAGGTGTTTGTTGATAATCTGAGATTATTTCCCCATCCCAGTCTCAGGTAGAAAGGTGTTGATAATCTGAGATTATTTCTCTGTCCCAGTCTCAGGTAGAAAGGTGTTTGTTGATAATCTGAGATAATTTCTCTGTCCCAGTCTCAGGTAGAAAGGTGTTTGTTAATAATCTGAGATGATTTCTCTGTCCCAGTCTCAGGTAGAAAAGTGTTTGTTGATAATCTGAGATTAGGTCTCTGTCCCAGTCTAAGGTATAAAAGTGTGTGTTAATAATCTGAGATTATTTCTCTGTCCCAGTCTCAGGTAGAAAGGTGTTTGTTAAGATTCTGAGATTATTTCTCTGTCCCAGTCTCAGGTAGAAAAGTGTTTGTTGATAATCTGAGATTAGGTCTCTGTCCCAGTCTAAGGTATAAAAGTGTTTGTTAATAATCTGAGATTATTTCTCCGTCCCAGTCTGAGGTAGAAAGGTGTTTGTTGATAATCTGAGATAATTTCTCTGTCCCAGTCTCAGGTATAAAGGTGTTTGTTAATAATCTGAGATTATTTCTCTGTCCCAGTCTCAGGTAGAAAAGTGTTTGTTGATAATCTGAGATTAGGTCTCTGTCCCAGTCTAAGGTATAAAAGTGTGTGTTAATAATCTGAGATTATTTCTCTGTCCCAGTCTCAGGTAGAAAGGTGTTTGTTAATAATCTGAGATTATTTCTCTGTCCCAGTCTCAGGTAGAAAAGTGTTTGTTGATAATCTGAGATTAGGTCTCTGTCCCAGTCTAAGGTATAAAAGTGTTTGTTAATAATCTGAGATAATTTCTCCGTCCCAGTCTCAGGTAGAAAGTTGTTTGTTAATATTCTGAGATTATTTTCCCATCCCAGTCTCAGGTAGAAAGGTGTTTGTTGATAATCTGAGATAATTTCTCTGTCCCAGTCTCAGGTATAAAGGTGTTTGTTAATAATCTGAGATTATTTCTCTGTCCTAGTCTCAGGTAGAAAAGTGTTTGTTGATAATCTGAGATTAGGTCTCTGTCCCAGTCTAAGGTATAAAAGTGTGTGTTAATAATCTGAGATTATTTCTCTGTCCCAGTCTCAGGTAGAAAGGTGTTTGTTAATAATCTGAGATTATTTCTCTGTCCCAGTCTCAGGTAGAAAAGTGTTTGTTGATAATCTGAGATTATTTCTCCGTCCCAGTCTCAGGTAGAAAGGTGTTTGTTGATAATCTGAGATTATTTCTCCTTCCCAGTCTCAGGTAGAAAGGTGTTTGTTGATAATCTGAGATTATTTCTCTGTCCCAGTCTCAGGTAGAAAGGTGTTTGTTAATAATCTGAGATAATTTCTCTGTCCCAGTCTCAGGTATAAAGGTGTTTGTTAATAATCTGAGATTATTTCTCCGTCCCAGTCTCAGGTAGAAAGGTGTTTGTTGATAGTCTGAGATTATTTCTCTGTCCCAGTCTCAGGCAGAAAGGTGTTTGTTAATAATCTGAGATTATTTCTCCTTCCCAGTCTCAGGTAGAAAGGTGATTGTTAATAATCTGAGATTACGTCTCTGTCCCAGTCTCAGGTAGAAAAGTGTTTGCTGATAATCTGAGATTATGTCTCTGTCCCAGTCTAAGGTATAAAAGTGTTTGATAATAATCTGAGATTATTTCTCTGTCCCAGTCTCAGGTAGAAAGGTGTTTGTTGATAATCTGAGATAATTTCTCTGTCCCAGTCTCAGGTAGAAAGGTGTTTGTTGATAATCTGAGATTACGTCTCTGTCCCAGTCTCAGGTAAAAAGGTGTTTGTTAATAATCTGAGATTACTTCTCCGTCCCAGTCTCAGGTAGAAAAGTGTTTGTTGATAATCTGCGATTAGGTCTCTGTCCCAGTCTAAGGTATAAAATTGTTTGTTAATAATCTGAGATAATTTCTCTGTCCCAGTCTCAGGTAGATAGTTGTTTGTTAATATTCTGAGATTATTTCCCCATCCCAGTCTCAGGTAGAAAGGTGTTTGTTGATAATCTGAGATTATTTCTCTGTCCTAGTCTCAGGTAGAAAGGTGTTGATAATCTGAGATTATTTCTCCGTCCCAGTCTCAGGTAGAAAGGTGTTTGTTGATAATCTGAGATAATTTCTCTGTCCCAGTTTCAGGTAGAAAGGTGTTTGTTAATAATCTGAGATTATTTCCCCGTCCCAGTCTCAGGTAGAAAGGTGTTTGTTGATAATCTGAGATTATTTCTCTGTCCCAGTCTCAGGTATAAAAGTGTTTGTTAATAATCTGAGATTATTTCTCTGTCCCAGTCTCAGGTAGAAAAGTGTTTGTTGATAATCTGAGATTAGGTCTCTGTCCCAGTCTAAGGTATAAAAGTGTGTGTTAATAATCTGAGATTATTTCTCTGTCCCAGTCTCAGGCAGAAAGGTGTTTGTTAATAATCTGAGATTATTTCTCCGTCCCAGTCTCAGGTAGAAAAGTGTTTGTTGATAATCTGAGATTAGGTCTCTGTCCAAGTCTAAGGTATAAAAGTGTTTGTTAATAATCTGAGATTATTTCTCCTTCCCAGTCTCAGGTAGAAAGGTGTTTGTTGATAATCTGAGATTATTCTCCTTCCCACTCTCAGGTAGAAAGGTGTTTGTTGATAATCTGAGATTATTTCTCTGTCCCAGTCTCAGGCAGAAAGGTGTTTGTTAATAATCTGAGATAATTTCTCTGTCCCAGTCTCAGGTATAAAGGTGTTTGTTAATAATCTGAGATTATTTCTCCGTCCCAGTCTCAGGTAGAAAGGTGTTTGTTAATAATCTGAGATTATTTCTCTGTCCCAGTCTCAGGCAGAAAGGTGTTTGTTAATAATCTGAGATTATTTCTCTGTCCCAGTCTCAGGAATAAAAGTTTTTGTTTAAAATCTGGGAAAATTGCTCCGTCCCAGTCTCAGGTAGAAAGGTGTTTGTTGATAATCTGAGATTATTTCCCCATCCCAGTCTCAGGTAGAAAGGTGTTGATAATCTGAGATTATTTCTCTGTCCCAGTCTCAGGTAGAAAGGTGTTTGTTGATAATCTGAGATTATTTCTCTGTCCCAGTCTCAGGTAGAAAGGTGTTTGTTAATAATCTGAGATGATTTCTCTGTCCCAGTCTCAGGTAGAAAAGTGTTTGTTGATAATCTGAGATTAGGTCTCTGTCCCAGTCTAAGGTATAAAAGTGTGTGTTAATAATCTGAGATTATTTCTCTGTCCCAGTCTCAGGTAGAAAGGTGTTTGTTAATAATCTGAGATTATTTCTCTGTCCCAGTCTCAGGTAGAAAAGTGTTTGTTGATAATCTGAGATTAGGTCTCTGTCCCAGTCTAAGGTATAAAAGTGTTTGTTAATAATCTGAGATTATTTCTCCGTCCCAGTCTGAGGTAGAAAGGTGTTTGTTGATAATCTGAGATAATTTCTCTGTCCCAGTCTCAGGTATAAAGGTGTTTGTTAATAATCTGAGATTATTTCTCTGTCCCAGTCTCAGGTAGAAAAGTGTTTGTTGATAATCTGAGATTAGGTCTCTGTCCCAGTCTAAGGTATAAAAGTGTGTGTTAATAATCTGAGATTATTTCTCTGTCCCAGTCTCAGGTAGAAAGGTGTTTGTTAATAATCTGAGATTATTTCTCTGTCCCAGTCTCAGGTAGAAAAGTGTTTGTTGATAATCTGAGATTAGGTCTCTGTCCCAGTCTATGGTATAAAAGTGTTTGTTAATAATCTGAGATAATTTCTCCGTCCCAGTCTCAGGTAGAAAGTTGTTTGTTAATATTCTGAGATTATTTTCCCATCCCAGTCTCAGGTAGAAAGGTGTTTGTTGATAATCTGAGATAATTTCTCTGTCCCAGTCTCAGGTATAAAGGTGTTTGTTAATAATCTGAGATTATTTCACTGTCCTAGTCTCAGGTAGAAAAGTGTTTGTTGATAATCTGAGATTAGGTCTCTGTCCCAGTCTAAGGTATAAAAGTGTGTGTTAATAATCTGAGATTATTTCTCTGTCCCAGTCTCAGGTAGAAAGGTGTTTGTTAATAATCTGAGATTATTTCTCTGTCCCAGTCTCAGGTAGAAAAGTGTTTGTTGATAATCTGAGATTATTTCTCCGTCCCAGTCTCAGGTAGAAAGGTGTTTGTTGATAATCTGAGATAATTTCTCTGTCCCAGTCTCAGGTAGAAAGGTGTTTGTTGATAATCTGAGATTATTTCTCTGTCCCAGTCTCAGGCAGAAAGGTGTTTGTTAATAATCTGAGATAATTTCTCTGTCCCAGTCTCAGGTATAAAGGTGTTTGTTAATAATCTGAGATTATTTCTCCGTCCCAGTCTCAGGTAGAAAGGTGTTTGTTGATAGTCTGAGATTATTTCTCTGTCCCAGTCTCAGGCAGAAAGGTGTTTGTTAATAATCTGAGATTATTTCTCCTTCCCAGTCTCAGGTAGAAAGGTGATTGTTAATAATCTGAGATTACGTCTCTGTCCCAGTCTCAGGTAGAAAAGTGTTTGCTGATAATCTGAGATTATGTCTCTGTCCCAGTCTAAGGTATAAAAGTGTTTGTTGATAATCTGAGATTATTTCTCCGTCCCAGTCTCAGGTAGAAAGGTGTTTGTTGATAATCTGAGATAATTTCTCTGTCCCAGTCTCAGGTAGAAAGGTGTTTGTTGATAATCTGAGATTATTTCTCTGTCCCAGTCTCAGGCAGAAAGGTGTTTGTTAATAATCTGAGATAATTTCTCTGTCCCAGTCTCAGGTATAAAAATGTTTGTTAATAATCTGAGATTATTTCTCCGTCCCAGTCTCAGGTAGAAAGGTGTTTGTTGATAGTCTGAGATTATTTCTCTGTCCCAGTCTCAGGCAGAAAGGTGTTTGTTAATAATCTGAGATTATTTCTCCTTCCCAGTCTCAGGTAGAAAGGTGATTGTTAATAATCTGAGATTACGTCTCTGTCCCAGTCTCAGGTAGAAAAGTGTTTGCTGATAATCTGAGATTATGTCTCTGTCCCAGTCTAAGGTATAAAAGTGTTTGATAATAATCTGAGATTATTTCTCTGTCCCAGTCTCAGGTAGAAAGGTGTTTGTTGATAATCTGAGATAATTTCTCTGTCCCAGTCTCAGGTATAAAGGTGTTTGTTGATAATCTGAGATTACGTCTCTGTCCCAGTCTCAGGTAAAAAGGTGTTTGTTAATAATCTGAGATTACTTCTCCGTCCCAGTCTCAGGTAGAAAAGTGTTTGTTGATAATCTGCGATTAGGTCTCTGTCCCAGTCTAAGGTATAAAATTGTTTGTTAATAATCTGAGATAATTTCTCCGTCCCAGTCTCAGGTAGAAAGGTGTTTGTTGATAGTCTGAGATTATTTCTCTGTCCCAGTCTCAGGCAGAAAGGTGTTTGTTAATAATCTGAGATTATTTCTCCTTCCCAGTCTCAGGTAGAAAGGTGATTGTTAATAATCTGAGATTACGTCTCTGTCCCAGTCTCAGGTAGAAAAGTGTTTGCTGATAATCTGAGATTATGTCTCTGTCCCAGTCTAAGGTATAAAAGTGTTTGATAATAATCTGAGATTATTTCTCTGTCCCAGTCTCAGGTAGAAAGGTGTTTGTTGATAATCTGAGATAATTTCTCTGTCCCAGTCTCAGGTATAAAGGTGTTTGTTGATAATCTGAGATTACGTCTCTGTCCCAGTCTCAGGTAAAAAGGTGTTTGTTAATAATCTGAGATTACTTCTCCGTCCCAGTCTCAGGTAGAAAAGTGTTTGTTGATAATCTGCGATTAGGTCTCTTTCCCAGTCTAAGGTATAAAATTGTTTGTTAATAATCTGAGATAATTTCTCTGTCCCAGTCTCAGGTAGATAGTTGTTTGTTAATATTCTGAGATTATTTCCCCATCCCAGTCTCAGGTAGAAAGGTGTTTGTTGATAATCTGAGATTATTTCTCTGTCCCAGTCTCAGGTAGAAAAGTGTGTGTTAATAATCTGAGATTATTTCTCCGTCCCAGTCTCAGGTAGAAAAGTGTTTGTTGATAATCTGAGATTAGGTCTCTGTCCAAGTCTAAGGTATAAAAGTGTTTGTTAATAATCTGAGATTATTTCTCCTTCCCAGTCTCAGGTAGAAAGGTGTTTGTTGATAATCTGAGATTATTCTCCTTCCCACTCTCAGGTAGAAAGGTGTTTGTTGATAATCTGAGATTATTTCTCTGTCCCAGTCTCAGGCAGAAAGGTGTTTGTTAATAATCTGAGATAATTTCTCTGTCCCAGTCTCAGGTATAAAGGTGTTTGTTAATAATCTGAGATTATTTCTCCGTCCCAGTCTCAGGTAGAAAGGTGTTTGTTAATAATCTGAGATTATTTCTCTGTCCCAGTCTCAGGCAGAAAGGTGTTTGTTAATAATCTGAGATTATTTCTCTGTCCCAGTCTCAGGAATAAAAGTTTTTGTTTAAAATCTGGGAAAATTGCTCCGTCCCAGTCTCAGGTAGAAAGGTGTTTGTTAATAATCCGAGATAATTTCTCTGTCCCAGTCTCAGGTAGAAAGATGTTTGTTGATAATCTGAGTTTAATTTTCCGTCCCAGTCTCATGTAGAAAGGTGTTTGTTAATAATCTGAGATTATTTCTCCGTCCCAGTCTCAGGTAGAAAGGTGTTTGTTAATAATCTGAGATAATTTCTCTGTCCCAGTCTCAGGTATAAAGGTGTTTGTTAATAATCTGAGATTATTTCTCTGTCCCAGTCTCAGGTATAAAGGTGTCTGTTGAAAATCTGAGATTATGTCTCTGTCCTAGTCTCAGGTAGAAAGGTGTTTGTTTAAAATCTGAGATTATTTCTCCGTCCCAGTCTCAGGTAGAAAGGTGTTTGTTAATAATCTGAGATTATGTCTCTGTCCCAGTCTCAGGTAGAAAGGTGTTTGTTAATAATCTGAGATTATTTCTCTGTCCCAGTCTCAGGTAGAAAGGTGTTTGTTGATAATCTGAGATTATGTCTTTGTCCCAGTCTAAGGTAAAAGGGTGTTTGTTAATAATCTGAGATTTTTTCTCTGTCCCACTCTCAGGCAGAAAGGTGTTTGTTAATAATCTGAGATTATTTCTCTGTCCCAGTCTCAGGTAGAAAGGTGTTTGTTGATAATCTGAGATTATTTCTCCGTCCCAGTCTCAGGTAGAAAGGTGTTTGTCAATAATCTGAGATTATGTCTCTGTCCCAGTCTCAGGATTAAAAGTTTTTGTTTAAAATCTGAGATTATTTCTCCGTCCCAGTCTCAGGTATAAAGGTGTTTGTTAATAATCCGAGATAATTTCTCTGTCCCAGTCTCGGGTAGAAAGATGTTTGTTGATAATCTGAGTTTATTTTTCCGTCCCAGTCTCAGGTAGAAAGGTGTTTGTAAATAATCTGAGATAATTTCTCTGTCCCAGTCTCAGGTATAAAGGTGTTTGTTAATAATCTGAGATTATTTCTCTGTCCCAGTCTTAGGTATAAAGGTGATTGTCAATAATCTGAGATTATGTCTCTGTCCCAGTCTGAGGATTAAAAGTTTTTGTTTAAAATCTGAGATTATGTCTCTGTCCCAGTCTCAGGTAGAAAGGTGTTTGTTAATAATCTGAGATTATTTCTCTGTCCCAGTCTCAGGTAGAAAGATGTTTGTTGATAATCTGAGTTTATTTTTCCGTCCCAGTCTCAGGTAGAAAGGTGTTTGTTGATAATATGAGATTATTTCTCTGTCCCAGTCTAAGGTATAAAGGTGTTTGTTAATAATCTGAGTTTATGTCTCTGTCCCAGTCTCAGGGATAAAGGTGTTTGTTAATAATCTGAGATTATTTCTCTGTCCCAGTCTCAGGTATAAAGGTGTCTGTTAATAATCTGA
This sequence comes from Cheilinus undulatus, assembly GCF_018320785.1. Lineage (NCBI taxonomy): Eukaryota > Metazoa > Chordata > Actinopteri > Labriformes > Labridae > Cheilinus > Cheilinus undulatus. The sequence goes on along the minus strand of NC_054879.1, from coordinate 194,017 downwards.
GATTATGTCTCCGTCCCAGTCTCAGGTAGAAAGGTGTTTGTTTAAAATCTGAGATTATTTCTCCGTCCCAGTCTCAGGTAGAAAGGTGTTTGTTAATAATCTGAGATTATGTCTCTGTCCCAGTCTAAAGGTAAAAAGGTGTTTGTTAATAATTTGAGATTATTTCTCTGTCCCAGTCTCAGGTATAAAGGTGTTTGTTTAAAATCTGAGATTATTTCTCCATCCCAGTCTCAGGTAGAAAGGTGTTTGTTAATAATCTGAAATTATGTCTCTGTCCCAGTTTCAGGTAGAAAGGTGTTTGTTAATAATCTGAGATTATTTCTCTGTCCCAGTCTCAGGTAGAAAGGTGTTTGTTGATAATCTGAGATTATGTCTCTGTCCCAGTTTCAGGTAGAAAGGTGTTTGTTAATAATCTGAGATAATTCCTCTGTCCCAGTCTCAGGTAGAAAGGTGTTTGTTGATAATCTGAGATTATGTCTCTGTCCCAGTCTCAGGCAGAAAGGTGTTTGTTAATAATCTGAGATTATTTCTCTGTCCAAGTCTCAGGCAGAAAGGTGTTTGTTAATAATCTGAGATTATTTCTCTGTCCCAGTCTCAGGTAGAAAGGTGTTTGTTTAAAATCTGAGATTATTTCTCTGTCCCAGTCTCAGGTATAAAGGTGTCTGTTAATAATCTGAGATTATGTCTCCGTCCCAGTCTCAGGTAGAAAGGTGTTTGTTTAAAATCTGAGATTATTTCTCCGTCCCAGTCTCAGGTAGAAAGGTGTTTGTTAATAATCTGAGATTATGTCTCTGTCCCAGTCTAAAGGTAAAAAGGTGTTTGTTAATAATTTGAGATTATTTCTCTGTCCCAGTCTCAGGTATAAAGGTGTTTGTTTAAAATCTGAGATTATTTCTCCGTCCCAGTCTCAGGTAGAAAGGTGTTTGTTAATAATCTGAAATTATGTCTCTGTCCCAGTTTCAGGTAGAAAGGTGTTTGTTAATAATCTGAGATTATTTCTCTGTCCTAGTCTCAGGTAGAAAGGTGTTTGTTGATAATCTGTGATAATTTCTCTGTCCCAGTTTCAGGTAGAAAGGTGTTTGTTAATAATCTGAGATAATTCCTCTGTCCCAGTCTCAGGTAGAAAGGTGTTTGTTGTTAATCTGAGATTATGTCTCTGTCCCAGTCTAAGGTAAAAAGGTGTTTGTTAATAATCTGAGATAATTTCTCTGTCCCAGTCTCAGGTATAAACGTGTTTGTTAATAATCTGAGATTATTTCTCTGTCCCAGTCTCAGGTAGAAAGGTGTTTGTTTAAAATCTGAGATTATTTCTCCTTCCCAGTCTCAGGTAGAAAGGTGTTTGTTAATAATCTGAAATTATGTCTCTGTCCCAGTTTCAGGTAGAAAGGTGTTTGTTAATAATCTGAGATTATTTCTCTGTCCCAGTCTCAGGTAGAAAGGTGTTTGTTTAAAATCTGAGATTATTTCTCCGTCCCAGTCTCAGGTAGAAAGGTGTTTGTTAATAATCTGAGATTATGTCTCTGTCCCAGTCTCAGGTAGAAAGGTGTTTGTTGATAATCTGAGATTATTTCTCTGTCCCAGTCTCAGGCAGAAAGGTGTTTGTTAATAATCTGAGATTATTTCTCCTTCCCAGTCTCAGGTAGAAAGGTGATTGTTAATAATCTGAGATTATTTCTCCGTCCCAGTCTCAGGTAGAAAAGTGTTTGCTGATAATCTGAGATTATGTCTCTGTCCCAGTCTAAGGTATAAAAGTGTTTGTTAATAATCTGAGATTATTTCTCTGTCCCAGTCTCAGGTAGAAAGGTGTTTGTTGATAATCTGAGATAATTTCTCCGTCCCAGTCTCAGGTATAAAGGTGTTTGTTGATAATCTGAGATAATTTCTCTGTCCCAGTCTCAGGTAGAAAGGTGTTTGTTAATAATCTGAGATTACTTCTCCGTCCCAGTCTCAGGTAGAAAAGTGTTTGTTGATAATCTGAGATTAGGTCTCTGTCCCAGTCTAAGGTATAAAAGTGTTTGTTGATAATCTGAGATAATTTTTCTGTCCCAGTCTCAGGTAGAAAGTTGTTTGTTAATATTCTGAGATTATTTCCCCATCCCAGTCTCAGGTAGAAAGGTGTTTGTTGATAATCTGAGATTATTTCTCTGTCCTAGTCTCAGGTAGAAAGGTGTTGATAATCTGAGATTATTTCTCCGTCCCAGTCTGAGGTAGAAAGGTGTTTGTTGATAATCTGAGATAATTTCTCTGTCCCAGTCTCAGGTAGAAAGGTGTTTGTTTATAATCTGAGATTATTTCCCCGTCCCAGTCTCAGGTAGAAAGGTGTTTGTTGATAATCTGAGATAATTTCTCCGTCCCAGTCTCAGGTATAAAGGTGTTTGTTAATAATCTGAGATTATTTCTCTGTCCCAGTCTCAGGTAGAAAAGTGTTTGTTGATAATCTGAGATTAGGTCTCTGTCCCAGTCTAAGGTATAAAAGTGTGTGTTAATAATCTGAGATTATTTCTCTGTCCCAGTCTCAGGTAGAAAGGTGTTTGTTAATAATCTGAGATTATTTCTCCGTCCCAGTCTCAGGTAGAAAGGTGTTTGTTAATAATCTGAGATTATGTCTCTGTCCCAGTCTAAGGTAAAAAGGTGTTTGTTAATAATTTGAGATTATTTCTCTGTCCCAGTCTCAGGTATAATGGTGTTTGTCAATAATCTGAGATTATTTCTCCGTCCCAGTCTCAGGTAGAAAGGTGTTTGTTAATAATCTGAAATTATGTCTCTGTCCCAGTTTCAGGTAGAAAGGTGTTTGTTAATAATCTGAGATTATTTCTCTGTCCCAGTCTCAGGTAGAAAGGTTTTTGTTGATAATCTGAGATTATGTCTCTGTCCCAGTTTCAGGTAGAAAGGTGTTTGTTAATAATCTGAGATAATTCCTCTGTCCCAGTCTCAGGTAGAAAGGTGTTTGTTGATAATCTGAGATTATGTCTCTGTCCCAGTCTAAGGTAAAAAGGTGTTTGTTAATAATCTGAGATTATTTTTCTGTCCAAGTCTCAGGCAGAAAGGTGTTTGTTAATAATCTGAGATAATTCCTCTGTCCCAGTCTCAGGTATAAACGTGTTTGTTAATAATCTGAGATTATTTCTCTGTCCCAGTCTCAGGTAGAAAGGTGTTTGTTTAAAATCTGAGATTATTTCTCCGTCCCAGTCTCAGGTAGAAAGGTGTTTGTTAATAATCTGAAATTATGTCTCTGTCCCAGTTTCAGGTAGAAAGGTGTTTGTTAATAATCTGAGATTATTTCTCTGTCCCAGTCTCAGGTAGAAAGGTGTTTGTTGATAATCTGAGATTATGTCTCTGTCCCAGTTTCAGGTATAAAGGTGTTTGTTAATAATCTGAGATTATTTCTCTGTCCCAGTCTCAGGTAGAAAGGTGTTTGTTTAAAATCTGAGATTATTTCTCCGTCCCAGTCTCAGGTAGAAAGGTGTTTGTTAATAATCTGAGATTATGTCTCTGTCCCAGTCTAAAGTAAGAAGGTGTTTGTTAATAATTTAAGATTATTTCTCTGTCCCAGTCTCAGGTATAAAGGTGTTTGTTAATAATCTGAGATTATTTCTCCGTCCCAGTCTCAGGTAGAAAGGTGTTTGTTAATAATCTGAAATTATGTCTCTGTCCCAGTTTCAGGTAGAAAGGTGTTTGTTAATAATCTGAGATTATTTCTCTGTCCCAGTCTCAGGTAGAAAGGTGTTTGTTGATAATCTGAGATTATGTCTCTGTCCCAGTTTCAGGTATAAAGGTGTTTGTTAATAATCTGAGATAATTCCTCTGTCCCAGTCTCAGGTAGAAAGGTGTTTGTTGATAATCTGAGATTATGTCTCTGTCCCAGTCTAAGGTAAAAAGGTGTTTGTTAATAATCTGAGATTATTTCTCTGTCCAAGTCTCAGGCAGAAAGGTGTTTGTTAATAATCTGAGATAATTCCTCTGTCCCAGTCTCAGGTATAAACGTGTTTGTTAATAATCTGAGATTATTTCTCTGTCCCAGTCTCAGGTAGAAAGGTGTTTGTTTAAAATCTGAGATTATTTCTCCGTCCCAGTCTCAGGTAGAAAGGTGTTTGTTAATAATCTGAAATTATGTCTCTGTCCCAGTTTCAGGTAGAAAGGTGTTTGTTAATAATCTGAGATTATTTCTCTGTCCCAGTCTCAGGTAGAAAGGTGTTTGTTGATAATCTGAGATTATGTCTCTGTCCCAGTTTCAGGTATAAAGGTGTTTGTTAATAATCTGAGATTATTTCTCTGTCCCAGTCTCAGGTAGAAAGGTGTTTGTTGATAATCTGAGATTATGTCTCTGTCCCAGTCTAAGGTAAAAAGGTGTTTGTTAATAATTTGAGATTATTTCTCTGTCCCAGTCTCAGGTAGAAAGGTGTTTGTTTAAAATCTGAGATTATTTCTCCGTCCCAGTCTCAGGTAGAAAGGTGTTTGTTAATAATCTGAGATTATGTCTCTGTCCCAGTTTCAGGTAGAAAGGTGTTTGTTAATAATCTGAGATTATTTCTCTGTCCCAGTCTCAGGTAGAAAGGTGTTTGTTGATAATCTGAGATTATGTCTCTGTCCCAGTTTCAGGTAGAAAGGTGTTTGTTAATAATCTGAGATTATTTCTCTGTCCCAGTCTCAGGTAGAAAGGTGTTTGTTGATAATCTGAGATTATGTCTCTGTCCCAGTCTCAGGTAAAAAGGTGTTTGTTAATAATCTGAGATTATTTCTCTGTCCCAGTCTCAGGTAGAAAGGTGTTTGTTGATAATCTGAGATTATGTCTCTGTCCCAGTCTAAGGTAAAAAGGTGTTTGTTAATAATCTGAGATTATTTCTCTGTCCAAGTCTCAGGCAGAAAGGTGTTTGTTAATAATCTGAGATAATTTCTCTGTCCCAGTCTCAGGTAAAAAGGTGTTTGTTAATAATCTGAGATTATTTCTCCGTCCCAGTCTCATGTAGAAAAGTGTTTCTCTCAGAGTACCAGGCCGGAGCGTCAGTTGAAGTCAGACATAAGTCAGAGCCAGTGAGCTACAAACAACCTGGGACATGAAACAGGTGAAGATCAGATGCCAGTGCTGCAGGCTATCTCACATGTTTGATTGGCTGAGCTTCAGAGAGCAGAGCGTCTGATTGGCTGTTGATGTTGAGCCTGCAGGTCAGATCCACCTGACTGAGTGTGAGATCAGAGAGACAGAGCTGCAGGTGAGAACCAGGTCTCAGAGAGGACACCTTCATGTCATCAAACAGCTGATGTCAAAGTTTCTTCACTCTGAGGCGCTGCTGAGTTCACTCCACACCAACATCACACCCAACCAGACTCTCTTAGTGTAGAGAAGTTAGTTTTATTTTAGTGTAGAGAGAGATCTGATTTATTTTAGTGTAGAGAGAAGTCGGTTTTATTTTAGTCTAGAGAGAAGTCAGTTTTATTTTAGTGTAGAGAGAGAAGCCGGTTTTATCTTAGTGTAGAGAGAGAAGTCAGTTTTATTTTACAGTAGAGAGAAGTCAGTTTTCTTTTAGTCTAGAGAGAAGTCAGTTTTATTTTAGTCTAGAGAGAAGTCAGTTTTATTTTAGTATAGAGAGAGAAGTCGGTTTTATTTTAGTATAGAGAGAGAAGTCGGTTTTATTTTAGTGTAGAGAGAGAAGTCAGTTTTATTTTAGAGTAGAGAGAAGTCAGTTTTCTTTTTCATAGTTAGTCACTGGGACCTGATTCTGGTTTGTCCTCATGAACATGCATAAAGCTGAGGGGATGAAAGAAACTCACATGGCCACTCCAAAGAACTCGTGTTTGGCGGTGGAGACGACCACATCAGCCTCACACAGGACCCTCAGGTAATCTTCTTTACTGGACAGGTAACCCCAGTTCAGGATGTGAGCCTCCAGCTGGGTCCTGGCTTCAGAGAAGACCTCTGCAGAGGAGGAGGAGGAGGAGGAGGAGGAGGAGGAGGAGGAGGAGGAGGAACACATGGTGTCTTCTGAATGACTGGTGAATGAGGCTTCATATAAACATCAGCCTTTCTTCATATTTGACCTGTTTTCATGGGTGTCTCTGTGGTTTATTGTTCCTGTCTTTATCAGAAACTCAGAAGGAGGAGGAGGAGGAGGAGTCTGGCTGATAAAGAAGAATGCAGATTAATGATGGTGATGAGATGTAGTCCTATCCCATTAGTAGTAAAGCTATGATGGAGGATAAAGCCATCAGATGTTTGTGGAGGGTCAGAGGGAGCAGGGTAAAATCCAGAAGAAGCAGCTAAAGAGACATTTTTAAATCATCCTGATGTTTATGAACGCTGACGTTTATGAGCCTGGAGCAGAGAGAAAATCAGGTGAGGGGTGAACACGATCGATACTCTGACCCTATTAACAAAATCAAAGTCGATTAAAATTGTCCTAATGTGATTGCCTTCCTGCGCTCATAAAGCTAATCAGAGAATATGAGGCTGGATTTACGGGCAGCTGTTTGTGCTGCACTAAAACTTTACATTTTAATATCACAGAGTGACTTCATCATCATCATCCTCGCAAACAGCTGATGACAGAGAGGTTAAAGAAAAGTCACAAAGTTTAGCTCCACCAACTTTACCATGAATACAGAGACCGTCCCAGCCTTAGAGGACAACCAGTCCAATCACCAGGTCCAGGACTCACATCAGAGACCTGGACCTGAGCACACCTGACCCCTGAGTCCGGTCTGATCAGCATGGATGTCAGATTACTGTCCTGGAGCTCTGAGTCTCAGACAGGGTTCAGAGCTACTCACAGCGGGTCTGAAGGAGTACGGGGTCCAAGTCAGTGAGCGGATCTGTAAAGTCCAGTCTGAACTAGAAGAGCTGTTGTTGTGCAGCACGGGTCCGGATCCTCTGAACAGGGCTTAGGCTCACAGTTACAGTTAGGGGGGACAGAACCGGTCAGGATGGATCTTTAGGACCTGGTCTAAGTTCTATCAGGAGTCGGGCTCAGGTGAACCTAGATGGGGCCAGCCCCCCACTGTCTAGCTGAGTGGATCAGGTGTGTGGGTGTACCTGGTACATCAGTGAACATCTCCCCCAGCACTGACAGGTGAAAGTCCAGGTTCTTGTCCCTCAGACTGATCAGGGTGGAGAAGAACCGCTCAGGGTCTTTATCATGCTCCCTGCAGACACACAGACAGACACGTGGGTTTAGAACACGTTTAAAAGAGCCATCTGAACAAACACGCTCAGGTGGCTGGTCCTGAACTTTAACAGAAACTCCAGCTGGAGCAGGTTCCCCCTTCCCATGGTTCATCACCCCGTCAGCTGTCCTCCTGTCTGTCTGCACCCTGGATCCAAACCCATTACCCAGCATCCTCCTGTCTGTCTGCACCCTGGATCCAAACCCATTACCCAGCATCCTCCTGTCTGTCTGCACCCTGGATCCAAACCCATTACCCAGCATCCTCCTGTCTGTCTGCACCCTGGATCCAAACCCACTACCCAGCATCCTCCTGTCTGTCTGCACCCTGGATCCAAACCCATTACCCAGCATCCTCCTGTCTGTCTGCACCCTGGATCCAAACCCATTACCCAGCATCCTCCTGTCTGTCTGCACCCTGGATCCAAACCCATTACCCAGCATCCTCCTGTCTGTCTGCACCCTGGATCCAAACCCATTACCCAGCATCCTCCTGTCTGTCGGCACCGTGAGGAGTCAGGAGCTGAGAGGACCAACACCAGCTACTGTATCTGCTGCTGCTGTAAGCATTTTAACCCTTTACTAACCTGAGCCTCTGACTGACACCTTTATTATCTCAGCAGCTGTGCTGGGTTGTACTGAGCATGCTCAGTGGAGAGCAGGGAGCCCAAAAATATTGATCATGTGATCAAATATTGTGATTCATGTAAACCCAAGAGAGGAGGATTTCAAAATTCAAACATTCTTCAACGATACACACCACTGAAAGTTACCACAATAAAAGACCACATCCTTCATAATAAAAGTCCTACATCCTTCAGAATAAAAGACCACAGCCTTCACTATAAAAGCCTACATCCTTCAGAATAAAAGCCTACATCCTTCAGAATAAAAGTCCTACATTCTTCAGAATAAAAGCCTACATCCTTCAGAATAAAAGTCCTACATTCTTCAGAATAAAAGCCTATATCCTTCAGAATAAAAGCCTACATCCTTCAGAATAAAAGCCTACATCCTTCAGAATAAAAGTCCTACATTCTTCAGAATAAAAGCCTACATCCTTCAGAATAAAAGCCTATATCCTTCAGAATAAAAGCCTACATCCTTCAGAATAAAAGTCCTACATTCTTCAGAATAAAAGTCCTACATCCGTCAGAAAAAAGCCTACATCCTTCAGAATAAAAGACCAAATCCTTCAGAATAAAAGCCTGCAGCCTTCAGATTAAAAGCCTACATCCTTGAGAATAAAAGCCTACATCCTTCAGAATAAAAGTCCTACATCCTTCAGAATAAAAGTCCTACATCTGTCAGTAAAAAGCCTACATCCTTCGGAATAAAAGACCACATCCTTCAGAATAAAAGCCTGCAGCCTTCAGATTAAAAGCCTACATCTGTCAGAATAAAAGTCCTATATCTGTCAGAAAAAAGCCTACATCCTTCAGAATAAAAGTCCTACATTTGTCAGAAAAAAAGCCTACAGCCTTCAGAATAAAAGCCTGCATCCTTCAGAATAAAAGCCTGCATCCTTCAGAATAAAAGCCTGCAGCCTTTAGAATAAAAGCCTACATCCATCAGAATAAAAGTCCTACATTTGTCAGAAAAAAAGCCTACAGCCTTCAGAATAAAAGCCTGCAGCCTTCAGAATAAAAGCCTGCATCCTTCAGAATAAAAGCCTGCAGCCTTCAGATTAAAAGCCTACATCTGTCAGAATAAAAGTCCTATATCTGTCAGAAAAAGCCTACATCCTTCAGAATAAAAGTCCTACATTCGTCAGGAAAAAAGCCTACACGCTTCAGAATAAAAGCCTACAACCCTCAGAACAGTCTACATCCTTCAGAATAAAAGCCTACAACCCTCAGAACAGTCTACATCCTTCAGAATAAAAGCCTACATCCTTAAGAATAAAAGCCTGCAGCCTTCAGAATAAAAGCCTACATCCTTCAGAATAAAAGCCTGCAGCATTCACAATAAAAGCCTATAGTCCTCACGATAAAAGCCTACATCCTTCAAAAAAGCCTACATCCTTCAAAATAAAAGCCTACATACTCCAGAAAAAAAGCCTACATCCTTCAGAATAAAAGCCTGCATCCTTCAGAATCAAAGCCTGCAGACTTCAGAATAAAGGCCTGCAGCCTTCAGAATAAAAGTCTGCAGCCTTCAGAATAAACGCCTACATGCCTCAGAATAAAAGATCTACATCCTTTAGAATAAAAGCCTACATTCTTTAGAATAAAAGCCTGCAGCCTTCAGAATAAAAGCCTACATCCTTCAGAATAAAAGCCTGCAGCCTTCAGAATAAAAGCCTACATCCCTCAGAATAAAAGCCTGCAGCCTTCAGAATAAAAGCCTACATCCCTCAGAATAAAAGCCTACATCCCTCAGAATAAAAGCCTACATCCTTTAGAATAAAAGTCCTACATTCGTTAGGAAAAAAGCCTACATCCTTCAGAATAAAAGCCTGCAGCCTTCAGAATAAAAGCCTACATCCTTCAGAATAAAAGCCTGCAGCCTTTAGAATAAAAGCCTACATCCCTCAGAATAAAAGCCTACATCCTTCAGAATAAAAGCCTGCAGCATTCAGAATAAAAGCCTACATCTTTCAGAATAAAAGCCTACATCCTTCAGAATAAAAGCCTGCAGCATTCAGAATAAAAGCCTACATCCTTCAGAATAAAAGCCTGCAGCCTTCAGAATAAAAGCCTACATCCCTCAGAATAAAAGCCTGCAGCCTTCAGAATAAAAGCCTACATCCCTCAGAATAAAAGCCTACATCCCTCAGAATAAAAGCCTACATCCCTCAGAATAAAAGCCTACATCCTTTAGAATAAAAGTCCTACATTCGTTAGGAAAAAAGCCTACATCCTTCAGAATAAAAGCCTGCAGCCTTCAGAATAAAAGCCTACATCCTTCAGAATAAAAGCCTGCAGCCTTTAGAATAAAAGCCTACATCCCTCAGAATAAAAGCCTACATCCTTCAGAATAAAAGCCTGCAGCATTCAGAATAAAAGCCTACATCTTTCAGAATAAAAGCCTGCATCCTTCAGAATAAAAGTCCTACATTGTTAGGAAAAAAGGCTACATGCATCAGAATAAAAGTCCTACATTCGTAAGAAAAAAAGCCTACATCCTTCAGAATAAAAGCCTGCAGCCTTCAGAATAAAAGCCTACATCCTTCAGAATAAAAGCCTGCATCCTTCAGAATAAAAGTCCTACATTGTTAGGAAAAAAGGCTACAGCCTTCAGAATAAAAGTCCTACATTCGTCAGAAAAAAAGCCTACATCCTTCAGAATAAAAGCCTGCAGCCTTCAGAATAAAAGCCTTCATCCTTCAGAATAAAAGCCTACATCCTTCAGAATAAAAGCCTGCAGCCTTCACAGTAAAACCCTCTAACCTTCAGAATTAAAGCCTGCTCCAGCTTTCAGAATAAAAGCCCTTGATGCTGACAGACCCCCCGCCCCCCCAGCAGCAGCAGCATCTTCACATGAAACAGGTGTTGCCCCCCCCCCCCCCCCCCATTGGCGAGCAGCAATAAGACGGCGCTGTAATCTGAGGATCGGGGCCACACACAGATTAAACAAACAGACGAGCTTCAATCAGAGATTATCAGAAATCCTGGTCCACTCAATAAAACAGCACTACCCATAATCCATCTGTGTTTTTGTCAGTTCACAGCAGATTACATGCCGGCTGCTGCTGTCACTGATACAAGAGAAGGTGGAAAACACCCCCACAGACGGAGGACGGTGGCCTGCAGAGACAATAATCCCTCTGATAGCACAAGTCAAAGATGGAAAAAATCACTGAAACCAGCAGGTAACACAGCGGATAAAAGCCGCCATACCACGGCAGGGTGTGGCCAAAATAAACCGATTTTAAAGGGTCAATACGTAGAATTATCTCATGGTCATTATAAATGGCTAAACCTGTGTTAAATACACTCATTCAGACCCCATCTTAGGGTTTCATCCTGATGCTACAGTCCATTAAATTCATTTTCATTCTCATTAATGTACAGTCAGGACCCTATGCTGACAAAGTCAAAACAGAACTGAAGACATCTCTGCAGATGTATGAAAAATAAACACTCAATCTCACACTGACACTAGGATTCTAATGGAACTGTAGCTCAGGTTCTCCATGTCTCTGGTCGTTGCTGAGATGTTTCTACACCTTAACTGGAGTCCACCTGTGCTAAATCAAAGTGGACTCACCATCTGTGGGGCCAGACGATGTGCAGTGGTCTCTCCTGGTTCTGGTCCTGGCCCTCATCAGCGTTGGGTCTCAGCTCTGATGTAGACTGATGGATCAGATCAGACCTGTAGAAACACTCCCGTGTTATACCGGTAGCTACGTCTATTTCAGGTGAATTTAGATCTCTGTTACCATGCAGACTGCTGCTCCGCCTGCTCTCTGATGATGTCATCAACATGAGACGCCACTGCAGGTCTGCGCTGATGTTTGTGTTTGGGCAGGAGTCTAAAGAACAGAAAACATGATTCTAGTCATAGTTTTACACCTCAGAAACACGTAAACATGATTCTAGCCATAGTTTTACACCTCAGAAACACGTAAACATGATTCTAGTCATAGTTTTACACCTCAGAAACACGTAAACATGATTCTAGTCATAGTTTTACACCTCAGAAACACGTAAACATGATTCTAGTCATACTTTACACCTCAGAAACACGTAAACATGATTCTAGTCATAGTTTTACACCTCAGAAACACGTAAACATGATTCTAGTCATACTTTACACCTCAGAAACACGTAAACATGATTCTAGTCATAGTTTTACACCTCAGAAACACAAGTAAACATGATTCGAGTCATAGTTTTACCCCTCGAAAACACAACAAAACATGATTCTAGTCATAGTTTTACACCTCAGAAACATGTAAACATAATTCTAGTCATAGTTTTACACCTCAGAAACACAAGTAAACATGATTCTAGTCATAGTTTTACACCTCAGAAACACGTAAACATTATTCTAGTCATAGTTTTACACCTCAGAAACACAAGTAAACATGATTCTAGTCATAGTTTTACACCTCAGAAACACGTAAACATGATTCTAGTCATAGTTTTACACCTCAGAAACACAAGTAAACATGATTCTAGTCATAGTTTTACACCTCAGAAACACAAGTAAACATGATTCTAGTCATAGTTTTACACCTCAGAAACACAAGTAAACATGATTCTAGTCATAGTTTTACACCTCAGAAACACATAAACATGATTCTAGTCATAGTTTTACACCTCAGAAACACAAGTAAACATGATTCTAGTCATAGTTTTACACCTCAGAAACACGTAAACATGATTCTAGTCATAGTTTTACACCTCAGAAACACAAGTAAACATGATTCTAGTCATAGTTTTACACCTCAGAAACACGTAAACATGATTCTAGTCATAGTTTTACACCTCAGAAACACGTAAACATGATTCTAGTCATAGTTTTACACCTCAGAAACACGTAAACATGATTCTAGTCATAGTTTTACACCTCAGAAACACGTAAACATGATTCTAGTCATAGTTTTACACCTCAGAAACACAAGTAAACATGATTCTAGTCATAGTTTTACACCTCAGAAACACAAGTAAACATGATTCTAGTCATAGTTTTACACCTCAGAAATACATAAACATGATTCTAGTCATAGTTTTACACCTCAAAAACACGTAAACATTATTCTAGTCATAGTTTTACACCTCAGAAACACAAGTAAACATGATTCTAGTCATAGTTTTACACCTCATAAACACAATTAAACATGATTCTTGTCATAGTTTTACACCTCATAAACACAAGTAAACATGATTCTAGTCATACTTTTACACCTCATAAACACAAGTAAACATGATTCTTGTCATAGTTTTACACCTCAGAAACACAAGTAAACATGATTCTAGTCATACTTTTACACCTCAGAAATACATGTAAACATGATTCTAGTCATAGTTTTGCACCTCAGAAACACAAGTTAACATGATTCTAGTCATAGTTTTACACCTCAGAAACACATGTAAACATGATTCTAGTCATAGTTTTGCACCTCAGAAACACAAGTTAAACATGATTCTAGTCATAGTTTTACACCACAGAAACCCGTAAACAAGATTCTAGTCATAGTTTTACACCTCAGAAACACGTAAACATGATTCTAGTCATAGTTTTAAACCTCATAAACACGTAAACATGATTCTAGTCATAGTTTTACACCTCAGAAACACTCGTGAACATGAATCTAGTCATACTTTACACCTCAGAAACACAAGTAAACATGATTCGAGTCATAGTTTTACACCTCGGAAACACAAGAAAACATGATTCTAGTCATAGTTTTACACCTCAGAAACATAAGTAAACATGATTCTAGTCATAGTTTTACACCTCAAAAACTCAAGTAAACATGATTCTAGTCATAGTTTTACACATCAGAAACACACGTAAACATGATTCTAGTCATACTTTACACCTCAGAAACACAAGTAAACATGATTCTAGTCTTAGTTTTACACCTCAAAAACACGTAAACATTATGCTAGTCATAGTTTTACACCTCAGAAACACAAGTAAACATGATTCTAGTCATAGTTTTACACCTCAGAAACACAAGTAAACATGATTCTAGTCATACTTTTACACCTCATAAACACAAGTAAACATGATTCTAGTCATAGTTTTACAACTCAGAAACACATGTAAACATGATTCTAGTCATAGTTTTACAACTCAGAAACACATGTAAACATGATTCTAGTCATAGTTTTACACCTCAGAAACACGTAAACATGATTCTAGTCATAGTTTTACAACTCAGAAACACATGTAAACATGATTCTAGTCATAGTTTTACAACTCAGAAACACATGTAAACATGATTCTAGTCATAGTTTTACACCTCAGAAACACAAGTAAACATGATTCTAGTCATAGTTTTACACCTCAGAAACACAAGTAAACATGATTCTAGTCATAGTTTTACACCTCAAAAACACAGGTAAACATGATTCTAGTCATAGTGTTACACCTCAGAAACACAAGTAAACATGATTCTAGTCATAGTTTTACACCTCAGAAATACATAAACATGATTCTAGTCATAGTTTTACACCTCAAAAACACGTAAACATTATTCTAGTCATAGTTTTACACCTCAGAAACACAAGTAAACATGATTCTAGTCATAGTTTTACACCTCATAAACACAATTAAACATGATTCAAGTCATAGTTTTACTCGTCATCACCACTTGTATACAGGATTCTAGTCATAGTTTTACACCTCATAAACACAATTAAACATGATTCTTGTCATAGTTTTACACCTCAGAAACACATGTAAACATGATTCTAGTCATAGTTTTACACCTCAGAAATACATGTAAACATGATTCTAGTCATAGTTTTGCACCTCAGAAACACAAGTTAACATGATTCTAGTCATAGTTTTACACCTCAGAAACACATGTAAACATGATTCTAGTAATAGTTTTACACCTCAGAAACACACCTAAACCTTACTCTAGTCATAGTTTTACACCTCAGAACCACGTAAACATGATTCTAGTCATAGTTTTACACCTCAGAAACACGTAAACATGATTCTAGTCATAGTTTTAAACCTCATAAACACGTAAACATGATTCTAGTCATAGTTTTACACCTCAGAAACACAAGTAAACATGATTCTAGTCATAGTTTTACACCTCAGAAACACAAGTAAACATGATTCTAGTCATAGTTTTACACCTCATAAACACAATTAAACATGATTCTAGTCATAGTTTTACACCTCAGAAACACAAGTAAACATGATTCTAGTCATAGTTTTACACCTCAAAAACACAGGTAAACATGATTCTAGTCATAGTGTTACACCTCAGAAACACAAGTAAACATGATTCTAGTCATAGTTTTACACCTCAGAAATACATAAACATGATTCTAGTCATAGTTTTACACCTCAAAAACATGTAAACATTATTCTAGTCATAGTTTTACACCTCAGAAACACAAGTAAACATGATTCTAGTCATAGTTTTACACCTCATAAACACAATTAAACATGATTCTAGTCATAGTTTTACACCTCATAAACACAAGTAAACATGATTCTTGTCATAGTTTTACACCTCAGAAACACATGTAAACATGATTCTAGTCATAGTTTTACACCTCAGAAACACAAGTAAACATGATTCTAGTCATAGTTTTGCACCTCAGAAACACAAGTTAACATGATTCTAGTCATAGTTTTACACCTCAGAAACACATGTAAACATGATTCTAGTCATAGTTTTGCACCTCAGAAACACAAGTTAACATGATTCTAGTCATAGTTTTGCACCTCAGAAACACAAGTAAACATGATTCTAGTCATACTTTACACCTCATAAACACAAGTAAACATGATTCTAGTCATAGTTTTACACCTCAGAAACACATGTAAACATGATTCTAGTCATAGTTTTACACCTCAAAACACAAGTAAACATGATTCTAGTCATAGTTTTACACCCAAAAACAAGTAAACATGATTCTAATCATAGTTTTACACCTAGGAAACACATGTAAACATGATTCTAGTCATAGTTTTACACCTCAGAAACACATGTTAAACATGATTCTAGTCATAGTTTTACACCTCAGAAACACACATAGACATGATTTCAGTCATAGTTTTACACCTCAGAAACACGTAAACATGATTCTAGTCATAGTTTTACACCTCAGAAACACGTAAACATGATTCTAGTCATAGTTTTACACCTCAGAAACACAAGTAAACATGATTCGAGTCATAGTTTTACAACTCGGAAACACGTAAACAAATAATTCTAGTCATAGTTTACACCTCGGAAACACGTAAACATGATTCTAGTCATACTTTTACACCTCATAAACACAAGTAAACATGATTCTTGTCATAGTTTTACACCTCAGAAACACGTAAACATGATTCTAGTCATAGTTTTACACCTCAGAAACACGTAAACATGATTCTAGTCATAGTTTTACACCTCAGAAACACAAGTAAACATGATTCTAGTCATAGTTTTACACCTCAGAAACACGTAAACATGATTCTAGTCATAGTTTTACACCTCAGAAACACGTAAACATGATTCTAGTCATAGTTTTACACCTCAGAAACACAAGTAAACATGATTCTAGTCATAGTTTTACACCTCAGAAACACAAGTAAACATGATTCTAGTCATAGTTTTACACCTCAAAAACACAGGTAAACATGATTCTAGTCATAGTGTTACACCTCAGAAACACAAGTAAACATGATTCTAGTCATAGTTTTACACCTCAGAAATACATAAACATGATTCTAGTCATAGTTTTACACCTCAAAAACACGTAAACATTATTCTAGTCATAGTTTTACACCTCAGAAACACAAGTAAACATGATTCTAGTCATAGTTTTACACCTCATAAACACAATTAAACATGATTCTAGTCATAGTTTTACACCTCATAAACACAAGTAAACATGATTCTAGTCATACTTTTACACCTCATAAACACAAGTAAACATGATTCTTGTCATAGTTTTACACCTCAGAAACACGTAAACATGATTCTAGTCATAGTTTTACACCTCAGAAACACGTAAACATGATTCTAGTCATAGTTTTACACCTCAGAAACACAAGTAAACATGATTCTAGTCATAGTTTTACACCTCAGAAACACAGGTAAACATGATTCTAGTCATAGTGTTACACCTCAGAAACACAAGTAAACATGATTCTAGTCATACTTTTACACCTCAGAAACACAAGTAAACATGATTCTAGTCATAGTTTTACACCTCAGAAATACATAAACATGATTCTAGTCATAGTTTTACACCTCAAAAACACGTAAACATTATTCTAGTCATAGTTTTACACCTCAGAAACACAAGTAAACATGATTCTAGTCATAGTTTTACACCTCATAAACACAATTAAACATGATTCTTGTCATAGTTTTACACCTCATAAACACAAGTAAACATGATTCTAGTCATACTTTTACACCTCATAAACACAAGTAAACATGATTCTTGTCATAGTTTTACACCTCAGAAACACATGTAAACATGATTCTAGTCATAGTTTTACACCTCAGAAATACATGTAAACATGATTCTAGTCATAGTTTTGCACCTCAGAAACACAAGTTAACATGATTCTAGTCATAGTTTTACACCTCAGAAACACATGTAAACATGATTCTAGTCATAGTTTTGCACCTCAGAAACACAAGTTAACATGATTCTAGTCATAGTTTTACACCTCAGAAACACGTAAACATGATTCTAGTCATAGTTTTACACCTCAGAAACACGTAAACATGATTCTAGTCATAGTTTTAAACCTCATAAACACGTAAACATGATTCTAGTCATAGTTTTACACCTCAGAAACACTCGTGAACATGAATCTAGTCATACTTTACACCTCAGAAACACAAGTAAACATGATTCGAGTCATAGTTTTACACCTCGGAAACACAAGAAAACATGATTCTAGTCATAGTTTTACACCTCAGAAACATGTAAACATGATTCTAGTCATAGTTTTACACCTCAAAAACTCAAGTAAACATGATTCTAGTCATAGTTTTACACATCAGAAACACACGTAAACATGATTCTAGTCATACTTTACACCTCAGAAACACAAGTAAACATGATTCTAGTCTTAGTTTTACACCTCAAAAACACGTAAACATTATGCTAGTCATAGTTTTACACCTCAGAAACACAAGTAAACATGATTCTAGTCATAGTTTTACACCTCAGAAACACGTAAACATGATTCTAGTCATAGTTTTACACCTCAGAAACACGTAAACATGATTCTAGTCATAGTTTTACACCTCAGAAACACAAGTAAACATGATTCTAGTCATAGTTTTACACCTCAGAAACACAAGTAAACATGATTCTAGTCATAGTTTTACACCTCAGAAACACAAGTAAACATGATTCTAGTCATAGTTTTACACCTCAGAAATACATAAACATGATTCTAGTCATAGTTTTACACCTCAAAAACACGTAAACATGATTCTAGTCATAGTTTTACACCTCAGAAACACAAGTAAACATGATTCTAGTCATAGTTTTACACCTCATAAACACAATTAAACATGATTCTAGTCATAGTTTTACACCTCATAAACACAAGTAAACATGATTCTAGTCATACTTTTACACCTCATAAACACAAGTAAACATGATTCTAGTCATAGTTTTACACCTCAGAAACACATGTAAACATGATTCTAGTCATAGTTTTACACCTCAGAAATACATGTAAACATGATTCTAGTCATAGTTTTGCACCTCAGAAACACATGTAAACATGATTCTAGTCATAGTTTTGCACCTCAGAAACACAAGTTAACATGATTCTAGTCATAGTTTTACACCTCAGAAACACATGTAAACATGATTCTAGTCATAGTTTTGCACCTCAGAAACACAAGTTAACATGATTCTAGTCATAGTTTTACACCTCAGAAACACGTAAACATGATTCTAGTCATAGTTTTACACCTCAGAAACACGTAAACATGATTCTAGTCATAGTTTTAAACCTCATAAACACGTAAACATGATTCTAGTCATAGTTTTACACCTCAGAAACACTCGTGAACATGAATCTAGTCATACTTTACACCTCAGAAACACAAGTAAACATGATTCGAGTCATAGTTTTACACCTCGGAAACACAAGTAAACATGATTCTAGTCATAGTTTTACACCTCAGAAACACAAGTAAACATGATTCTAGTCATAGTTTTACACCTCAAAAACACAGGTAAACATGATTCTAGTCATAGTGTTACACCTCAGAAACACAAGTAAACATGATTCTTGTCATAGTTTTACACCTCAGAAACACATGTAAACATGATTCTAGTCATAGTTTTACACCTCAAAAACATGTAAACATTATTCTAGTCATAGTTTTACACCTCAGAAACACAAGTAAACATGATTCTAGTCATAGTTTTACACCTCATAAACACAATTAAACATGATTCTAGTCATAGTTTTACACCTCATAAACACAAGTAAACATGATTCTTGTCATAGTTTTACACCTCAGAAACACATGTAAACATGATTCTAGTCATAGTTTTACACCTCAGAAATACATGTAAACATGATTCTAGTCATAGTTTTGCACCTCAGAAACACAAGTTAACATGATTCTAGTCATAGTTTTACACCTCAGAAACACATGTAAACATGATTCTAGTCATAGTTTTGCACCTCAGAAACACAAGTTAACATGATTCTAGTCATAGTTTTGCACCTCAGAAACACAAGTAAACATGATTCTAGTCATACTTTTACACCTCATAAACACAAGTAAACATGATTCTTGTCATAGTTTTACACCTCAGAAACACATGTAAACATGATTCTAGTTATAGTTTTACACCTCAAAAACACAAGTAAACATGATTCAAGTCATGGTTTTACACGTCCGAAAAACAAGTAAATATGATTCTAATCATAGTTTTACACCTAGGAAACACATGTAAACATGATTCTAGTCATAGTTTTACACCTAGGAAACACATGTTAACATGATTCTAGTCATAGTTTTACACCTCAGAAACACACATAGACATGATTTCAGTCATAGTTTTACACCTCAGAAACACGTAAACATGATTCTAGTCATAGTTTTACACCTCAGAAACACGTAAACATGATTCTAGTCATAGTTTTACACCTCAGAAACACAAGTAAACATGATTCGAGTCATAGTTTTACAACTCGGAAACACGTAAACAAATAATTCTAGTCATAGTTTACACCTCGGAAACACGTAAACATGATTCTAGTCATCATTTTACACCTCAGAAACACGTAAACATGATTCTAGTCATAGTTTTAAACCTCAGAAACACGTAAACATGATTCTAGTCATAGTTTTACACCTCAGAAACACGTAAACATGATTCTAGTCATAGTTTTACACCTCAGAAATATGTAAACATGATTCTAGTCATAGTTTTACACCTCAAAAACTCAAGTAAACATGATTCTAGTCATAGTTTTACACATCAGAAACACGTAAACATGATTCGAGTCATAGTTTTACACCTCAGAAACACACGTAAACATGATTCGAGTCATAGTTTTACACCTCAGAAACACATGTAAACATGATTCGAGTCATAGTTTTACACCTCAAAAACACATGTAAACATG
This sequence comes from Cheilinus undulatus, assembly GCF_018320785.1. Taxonomy (NCBI): domain Eukaryota; kingdom Metazoa; phylum Chordata; class Actinopteri; order Labriformes; family Labridae; genus Cheilinus; species Cheilinus undulatus. The sequence continues at coordinate 173,603 of NC_054879.1, read as the reverse complement.
ATTCGAGTCATAGTTTTACACCTCAGAAACATTTGTAAACATGATTCTAGAAATATGGAACATTGTTTTTTAATGATTCATTAAAATGTATTTAACCTGAATGTTTGAGCTTTTATTCTGAAAACTTGCCCATTCTTTGTCTACTTGTACTGGATTCGGCAGCAGACCTGACTCCGGCAACATGGCGACAACGTGAGGTCAGCCAATCTCCTGTTGCATACTATGTCTGTGCTCAGTAATTTTTTAATTTGGATCACAAATCAATTCATCAGAATTAATCTTATGTAATTGCTGTGCTTGTCAGTCTGAAAACTAGCCTACGTGTATTTCCTCATGTGGTTGACCTGCCTCTAGTCATATGGCGACGACACTCAGAGAAAACAACTAAGAAGAATTCAGTTCAAGTGACTTCTCTTTTTAGAAGATGAGATATGGCAGCGACCGTCCAATTTCCGGTATGAAGTTGAGGTTCTCGGCTGCATCCAGGTCCCTCTCGGTTCCTGAGTGTAGGACAGGTGATGTCTAAACCCCTGTAAAGAAAGTTAATTCTCCCCTCAAGAACACGGTGTTGTGTTATATATCATTGGAAAGCCTGATTGGTCACCTTACCAATGAGGTATGACCTGTAAGGATCATGCATTCGTGGAATGACAGTTAACCATGTGGGTAACATAACAAACTGTTAGATCCCCTGTGATAATCTCCTCTTGGTACACTCTCCTGGTCTGAGCTGACGGAAAGATCAACTCTCCCTCAGTAACAAGGAACAAAACTACACACAGTGGCCTGTTTCACACTTCATTCATTCTACACTCTCAGAGACCTCCACAGGGTGTGGAAGATCATGCACAGCCACAGGGCAGGGCCCTCATGTACAAAGGGTGCGTACGCACAAAAACGTGGCATACGTTCTTTTTCACGACAAAGTTCAGATGCATCAAGAGTGAAACGACCGTGGAAATGTGCGGTGCCTCACGCCAACTTCATGGCTGGCGTACGCACAATTTTACAGCTGTGGATCCTTTGGCGACACTTAGGGGAAACTGTTATAATAAATAAATGTGACGTGCACATCAGAGACACATGAACAACTAACACTGATGGACAATTAACACACACGTGTCTGCAATTACACGAGTGGATATAAAAGCATGGGCTAAGTGATGAAAATAAATACCGTTAACAACAATGGCTTTAGCAGTACTAGGAGACATTGGAAATGTTGCAGTATGAAGAGAGCGTGTGTTCAGAGACAGAGAGGATTTACTGGTGCATGATGACCACTGGCTCATCAGCCGCTTTAGGTTCCCGATGGCAATCCTCCAGCTGGAGCGCGACAGGAGCCATGCGCTGCCTGTATCCATACAGGTGCTGACCACGCTGGAGTGCCAGTCGACCCTGAACCGAGCCGTGCCAGCCGTGTGGGACGGAATTATCCGCATGTCTGCCTGGTATATCAAATTCCCAGAGAATACAGCTGAACAGGTCAACATTAAAGCGCAATTTGCAGCGAGAGCCAGTTCTCCTAATGTAATCGGAGCTATCACTGCACACACACTGCTATAAAAGCGCCATCACATGATGAATTAGTATGTCAACAGGAAAACTTTCATTCGATCAGTGTGCAGATCATATGTGATGCACAAATGCAACTAACCAACATTGTGGCGAGGAGGCCTGGTTCACAACGATTCATACATTCTGAGTAACAGCATGGTTGGAAACAGACTACAAGCTGGCACTGTGCGCTATGATTGGCTTCTTGGTGAGTTATTTTATTCGTTTAATTGTTCTAATATTAATCCCTGTGATGCTCACTGAGCATGTGCGCCCCTAAATACTATCCCGTCTTCACAGCATCATTACTAGTCAGTGGTTGAAGTTAGTGACTTGCTGTTTTTTGCTGGTTAAAGTAAAGCTTGAGATCTTTCCAACAAGCTTTTGATTGTCTCTGTGTGCAAAGCAAAGTGTGAAATGTCTTAATCAGCCTCACTTTTTCCCCGGCACACTTCTGCATTAATTTGCAACAACAGTGTGATCCATGTGAGTAGAGTATAAAATGAACAAATGGAAACTGTAAATCCAGTTTCCTTTGTCTGCTTTGCGGCGACTCTCTGTTCAAACGGGGTGAGCCCCTCTTCTCCTGTCCCCCCGCCTGTTTTGGCCACACTTTGGCGGTGGGCTGCTGTTCTCCGTTTCACATCCACCTTGATGTCGGACCACTTGTTCTTAAATTCATCATGTATGAGCCTTTCTGACCCCACAGCACTGACAGCCTCACACACACTCTCCCACTCACTGCTCTTGCGTTTACAGTTTATGCCGACAGCGTGCCAAAGAGGACATTTTTGTGCCTCCACTTCAGTGAGAAGCGTCTCCAATTTGCTTTCAGTGAAATTCCTTTTTTTCCCCTGTCTTACTCTTTCTATTTCAAGTTTCTGATGGTGCAGAGAGGGTGAATCTCAGGTGCAGGGCTCATTTAAATATGATTTGCGTATTTAAATGGGGCCGTGGACAGGGAGGAGTCGGTACTCCAACATGTGCGCTCAATTCCACGTTGATTGGGATGGACAAAGGAAATGTGCTTGGATTCATGCGTGTGCACAGATTCAAACATCTGGATATTTTTATGCTTACAACGTTTTCTGGATTTTAGTGTACGCCATGTTTCAGTAGGAAATCCATGCAAGTCTTTGTACATGAGGTCCCTGGTCTCCAGCCTGGTCACACACTGCTGTGGAATGGCATCCCATTCCTTCACCAGGAGTTACTGAGGGTCAGCCAGCGTGGATGTGTTGGTCACTCTGTCACCAGCAGTCACCCAAGGTGATCCAACAGGAGATCAATGGGGTTGAGGTCAGGACTGCTGGCAGGACAATCCATCCTCTCCACTCCATAATTCTGGAGGTGATCCCTGATAAACCCCGCTCTGTGGGGCCAGGGTAGAGCTCGGTCCCAGATTCTGGAGATATGGGATCACCACTGGCTCCAGAATCTCATTCTGATATCTCACTGCATTGAGATTAACTTCATTGATGACAACTTCTTTTTAAGAGCGCTACCTCCCCACACATCACACTGCCCTCACTGAAAAATGTCACATGATCTGTGCAGTAATCTGCAGAGTGTCCCTCATGCCATCTCCAGACTTCGATGCTGCAATCCAACATCTACAGAGAGAACCTTGATGACCTCTGAACATGACGTTTCCCCACATTCTTTGGTCCACTGTCTGGGGACTCACATGGCCAAACAGTGGAGGCCGCTATAGTTGCTTCAGATAAGGCCCTGGGCTCTACAGCGCCTCCCTGTGGTGGCTGGATTTCATAAATGGAGTCTAAATGATTTCTGACCTTCACATTGGACCAGTCTGTGAGGTGAGGTCATCATACAGATTACTGTTGATTTATCAATAACGTTGCTGGCTCTCTGCTTTATAGCCCACCGGCCCAGATGTAATTAGCAGAATGGATTATTGAACCGAGGCGTTTCAAACTTCAGACACACAAACACACAGAAATGTTTAATAACTGCAGGAGTGTAGGACTGAGGATTCATAAGACAACTCCAGGATCTGATATCTCTATGGTGAATCTATGTTGAATATCTCTATGCTGTGTCTATGTTAAATATCTCTATGCTGTATCTATGTTAAATATCTCTATGCTGTATCTATGTTAAATATCTCTATGCTGTATCTATGTTAAATATCTCTATGCTGTATCTATGTTAAATATCTCTATGCTGTATCTATGTTAAATATCTCTATGCTGTATCTATGTTAAATATCTCTATGCTGTATCTATGTTATATATCTCTATGCTGTATCTGTTATATATCTCTATGCTGTATCTATGTTAAATATCTCTATGCTGTATCTATGTTAAATATCTCTATGCTGTATCTATGTTAAATATCTCTATGCTGTATCTGTTATATATCTCTATGCTGTATCTATGTTAAATATCTCTATGCTGTATCTATGTTAAATATCTCTATGCTGTATCTGTTATATATCTCTATGCTGTATCTATGTTATATATCTCTATGCTGTATCTATGTTAAATATCTCTATGCTGTGTCTATGTTAGATATGTCTATGCTGTATCTATTTTATATATCTCTATGCTGTATCTATGTTAAATATCTCTATGCTGTATCTATGTTATATATCTCTATGCTGTATCTATGTTAAATATCTCTATGCTGTATCTATGTTATATATCTCTATGCTGTATCTATGTTAAATATCTCTATGCTGTATCTATGTTATATATCTCTATGCTGTATCTATGTTAAATATCTCTATGCTGTATCTATGTTATATATCTCTATGCTGTATCTATGTTAAATATCTCTATGCTGTATCTATGTTATATATCTCTATGCTGTATCTATGTTAAATATCTCTATGCTGTATCTATGTTAAATATCTCTATGCTGTATCTATGTTATATATCTCTATGCTGTATCTATGTTAAATATCTCTATGCTGTATCTATGTTAAATATCTCTATGCTGTATCTATGTTAAATATCTCTATGCTGTATCTATGTTATATATCTCTATGCTGTATCTATGTTATATATCTCTATGCTGTATCTATGTTAAATATCTCTATGCTGTATCTATGTTAAATATCTCTATGCTGTATCTATGTTATATATGTCTATGCTGTATCTATGTTAGATATGTCCATGCTGTATCTATGTTAGATATGTCTATGCTGTATCTATGTTATATATGTCTATGCTGTATCTATTTTATATATCTCTATGCTGTATCTATGTTATATATGTCTATGCTGTATCTATGTTAAATATCTCATGCTGTATCTATGTTAGATATGTCTATGCTGTATCTATTTTATATATCTCTATGCTGTATCGATGTTAAATATCTCTATGCTGTATCTATGTTAAATATCTCTATGCTGTATCTATGTTATATATGTCTATACTGTATCTATGTTAAATATCTCTATGCTGTATCTATGTTATATATGTCTATGCTGTATCTATGTTGAATATCTCTATGCTGCATCTATGTTATATATCTCTATGCTGTATCTATGTTATATATCTCGATGCTATATCTATGTTAAATATCTCTATGCTGTATCTATGTTATATATCTCTATGCTGAATTTATGTTATATATCTCTATGCTGTATCTATGTTAAATATCTCTATGCTGTATCTATGTTATATATGTCTATGCTGTATCTATGTTATATATGTCTATGCTGTATCTATGTTGTATAAGTCTATGCTGTATCTATGTTGAATATGTCTATGCTGTATCTACGTTAAAAATGTCTATGCTGTATCTATGTTGGATATCTCTATGCTGTATCTATGTTGTATATGTCTATGCTGTATCTATGTTATATATGTCTATGCTGTATCTATGTTAAATATGTCTATGCTATATCTATGTTATATATGTCTATGCTGAATCTATGTTAATATCTCTATGCTGTATCTATTTTATATATCTCTATGCTGTATCGATGTTATATATCTCTATGCTTTATCTATGTTTTATATCTCTATGCTGTATCTATGTTTTATATCTCTATGCTGTATCTATGTTATATATGTCTATGCTGTATCTATGTTGAATATCTCTATGCTGCATCTATGTTATATATCTCTATGCTGTATCTATGTTATATATCTCGATGCTATATCTATGTTATATATCTCTATGCTGTATCTATGTTATATATCTCTATGCTGTATCTATGTTATATATGTCTATGCTGTATCTATGTTGAATATCACTATGCTGCATCTATGTTATATATCTCTATGCTGTATCTATGTTATATATCTCTATGCTGTATCTATGTTAAATATGTCTATGCTGTATCTATGTTAAATATGTCTATGCTGTATCTATGTTATATATCTATGCTGTATCTATGTTATATATGTCTATGCTGTATCTATGTTATATATCTCTATGCTGTATCTATGTTATATATCTCTATGCTGTATCTATGTTATATATCTCATGCTATCTATGTTAAATATCTCTATGCTGTATCTATGTTATATATGTCTATGCTGTATCTATGTTAATATCTCTATGCTGTATCTATGTTGTATATCTCTATGCTGTATCTATGTTGTATATCTCAATGGTATATCTATGTTATATATCTCTATGCTGTATCTATGTTTTATATGTCTATGCTGTATCTATGTTATATATGTCTATGCTGTATCTATGTTAAATATGTCTATGCTGTATCTATGTTATATATCTCTATGCTGTATCTATGTTAATATCTCTATGCTGTATCTATGTTATATATCTATGCTGTATCTATGTTAAATATCTCTATGCTGTATCTATGTTATATATGTCTATGCTGTATCTATGTTAATATCTCTATGCTGTATCTATGTTATATATGTCTATGCTGTATCTATGTTAATATCTCTATGCTGTATCTATGTTATATATCTCATGCTGTATCTATGTTATATATCTCGATGCTATATCTATGTTAAATATCTCTATGCTGTATCTATGTTATATATGTCTATGCTGTATCTATGTTGAATATCTCTATGCTGCATCTATGTTATATATCTCTATGCTGTATCTATGTTATATATCTCGATGCTATATCTATGTTAAATATCTCTATGCTGTATCTATGTTATATATCTCTATGCTAAATTTATGTTATATATCTCGATGCTATATCTATGTTAAATATCTCTATGCTGTATCTATGTTATATATCTCTATGCTGAATTTATGTTATATATCTCTATGCTGTATCTATGTTAAATATCTCTATGCTGTATCTATGTTAAGTATGTCTATGCTGTATCTATATTAAATATCTCTATGCTGTATCTATGTTGGATATCTCTATGCTGTATCTATGTTGGATATCTCTATGCTGTATCTATGTTGTATATGTCTATGCTGTATCTATGTTGTATATGTCAATGGTGTATCTATGTTGTATATGTCTATGCTGTATCTATGTTGTTTATGTCAATGGTGTATCTATGTTATATATGTCTATGCTGTATCTATGTTGTATATGTCTATGCTGTATCTATGTTATATATGTCTATGCTGTATCTATGTTAAATATGTCTATGCTGTATCTATGTTGGATATGTCCATGCTGTATCTATGTTGTATATGTCTATGCTGTATCTATGTTAAATATTTCTGTGCTGTATCTATGTTAAATATCTCTATGCTGTATCTATGTTATATATCTCTATGCTGTATCTATGTTATATATCTCTATGCTGTATCTATGTTAAATATCTCTATGCTGTATCTATGTTATATATCTCTATGCTGTATCTATGTTAAATATCTCTATGCTGTATCTATGTTAAATATCTCTATGCTGTATCTATGTTAGATATGTCTATGCTGTATCTATGTTAAATATCTCTATGCTGTATCTCTGTTGGATATGTCTATGCTGTATCTATGTTATATATGTCTATGCTGTATCTATGTTAAATATGTCTATGCTGTATCTATGTTGGATATGTCCATGCTGTATCTATGTTGTATATGTCCATGCTGTATCTATGTTAAATATTTCTGTGCTGTATCTATGTTATATATCTCTATGCTGTATCTATGTTAAATATCTCTATGCTGTATCTATGTTATATATCTCTATGCTGTATCTATGTTAAATATCTCTATGCTGTATCTATGTTATATATCTCTATGCTGTATCTATGTTAAATATCTCTATGCTGTATCTATGTTAAATATCTCTATGCTGTATCTGTTATATATCTCTATGCTGTATCTATGTTATATATCTCTATGCTGTATCTATGTTAGATATGTCTATGCTGTATCTATGTTATATATGTCTATGCTGTATCGATGTTAAATATCTCTATGCTGTATCTATGTTAAATATCTCTATGCTGTATCTATGTTAAATATCTATGCTGTATCTATGTTAGATATGTCCATGCTGTATCTATGTTAGAGATGTCCATGCTGTATCTATGTTAGATATGTCTATGCTGTATCTATTTTATATATCTCTATGCTGTATCTATGTTATATATCTCTATGCTGTATCTATGTTATATATGTCTATGCTGTATCGATGTTAAATATCTCTATGCTGTATCTATGTTATATATGTCTATGCTGTATCTATGTTATATATGTCTATGCTGTATCTATGTTATATATGTCCATGCTGTATCTATGTTAAATATCTCTATGCTGTATCTATGTTATATATGTCTATGCTGTATCGATGTTAAATATCTCTATGCTGTATCTCTGTTATATATGTCTATGCTGTATCTGTGTTTAATATCTCTATGCTGTATCTGTGTTATATATCTCTATGCTGAATTTATGTTATATATCTATGCTGTATCTATGTTAAATATCTCTATGCTGTATCTATGTTATATATGTCTATGCTGTATCTATGTTGAATATGTCCATGCTGTATCTAGGTTGTATATGTCTATGCTGTATCTATGTTAAGTATGTCTATGCTGTATCTATGTTAAATATATCTCTATGCTGTATCTATGTTAAAAATATGTCTATGCTGTATCTATGTTGGATATCTCTATGCTGTATCTATGTTGTATATGTCTATGCTGTATCTATGTTATATATGTCAATGGTGTATCTATGTTATATGTCTATGCTGTATCTATGTTGTATATGTCTATGCTGTATCTATGTTATATAGGTCTATGCTGTATCTATGTTGTATATGTCTATGCTGTATCTATGTTATATATGTCTATGCTGTATCTATGTTAAATATGTCTATGCTGTATCTATGTTATATATGTCTATGCTGTATCTATGTTGAATATCTCTATGCTGAATATATGTTATAAATCTCTATGCTGTATCTATGTTAAATATCTCTATGCTGTATCTATGTTATTTATGTCTATGCTGTATCTATATTAAATATCTCTATGCTGTATCTATGTTAAATATCTCTATGCTGTATCTATGTTGGATATCTCTATGCTGTATCTATGTTTTATATGTCTATGCTGTATCTATGTTGTATATGTCAATGGTGTATCTATGTTGTATATGTCTATGCTGTATCTATGTTGTATATGTCAATGGTGTATCTATGTTATATATGTCTATGCTGTATCTATGTTGTATATGTCTATGCTGTATCTATGTTATATATGTCTATGCTGTATCTATGTTAAATATGTCTATGCTGTATATATGTAGTATATGTCCATGCTGTATCTATGTTTTATCTGTCTATGCTGTATCTATGTTAAATATCTCTATGCTGTATCTATGTTCAATATCTCCATGCTGTATCTATGTTATATTTGTCTTAGCTGTATCTATGTTATATATCTATATTCTTTATATCTTTTATATATGTCTATGCTTTATCTGTTATATATGTCTATGCTGTATCTATGTTAAATATCTCTATGCTGTATCTATGTTAAATATCTCTATGCTGTATCTATGTAAGATATGTCGATGCTGTATCTATGTTAAATATCTCTATGCTGTATCTATGTTAGATATGTCTATGCTGTATCTATGTTATATATGTCTATGCTGTATCTATGTTGGATATGTCTATGCTGTATGTTTGTTGTATATTTCTATGCTGTTTATATGTTGTATATGTCCATGCTGTATCTATGTTAACTATGTCTATGCTGTATCTATTTTAAATATCTCTATGCTGTATCGATGTTAAATATCTCTATGCTGTATCTATGTTATATATCTCATGCTGTATCTAT